>NC_041393.1:712875553-712877044 GCF_002162155.2 Triticum dicoccoides
CGGAAGCATGGCAAACTTAACCAAGTTACCTGATGGATGCACGCGTTAGAAAACAACGGAGTAGGAATGTCCAGTATACTCTGATGCAACTTCTTCTCTCATTACTGATGCCATGAAACAAGAGTAAAAATAAAATAAAAATCACGTGGCTTTGTTGACAGATGACGCGGCTGGCATGGCAGCGCGCCAAGTAAATACCTCCGCTATTGTTTTACTGTCTTCTGGTGTGCCTGCTGGTGGTCATATCTATGTTTCAGTTAATTAAGTGTAACATCAGTGTGGATGTTCCCTGCCTAATAATGTGGCATTGGTATTAGGAGTTCATATCAATCGACAGCTTCGGTAAAAGCTAGCTATAGTGTATTTTGAAGACAATTTTTGTTCCCTTAATTATCAGTTAGAGTTGCTATAACAGGCCATCTGACTAGTGGCAAAATGGTCACAACGGAACTGATAACAAATACAAGAACAATGTATGCAGCTGGAGGAGCTGGGGTTCTTTGTTGCTGCCGTAGTTTGGATGACCAGCAGAAATATCGATAATTTGGTGACCGTCGGATTGGAACTGAAGAAGGATGAGCTCTGGCGACTCACCTGGCGCCCCCGCGGGCGCCTCCGCCGCCACCGCCGTGGCCTTCCCTTCAGGCGATTGTCACGGTCGTTGATGGGGTGGCATCCCCAGAAATGATCGAGGCTGAGCTCAACCACCTCTACCGTCACCAGTGGGACTGGGTGGTCACCCCCACCGCCGGTCACATCTTCTCTGTCGTCTTCCCCGACTCCGTCAGCTTCGGCTACACGACGCGTAGTGGCCGGATCACTCTCGCTCTCAACCAACTGGTTGTCGAGATATCCGAGCCGGTGCTCGACGCCCAGGCCGTGGCTGTCCTCGACACCGCCTGGATCCTCATCTCCGACCTCCCCGATATTGCGCGGTCCGAGCTTGTCATCCGCCAGATGTCTCGCCTCCTGGGCAAGGTGGTGGTGGTCGACGAGCTCTCATTGCGCAAGGAGGAGGAGGTGCGGATGGTCAAGTGCCTCGATTCCTCCAAGCTGCGCACTTCGGTCCGGGTCTTCTTCAACGACCAGGGCTTCGACCTCAAGATCGCCCCCGAGCCTCCCAACCACGTTGGGCGTCCCCGCTCCCTCGACGTCGGCCCCCCCGGTGACAACCCGGGGGCCGGCGGAGACTACCACGGCCACCACCGCTCTCGCTCTCACCGCTCGGATGAGGAGGGGGCGTCCGAGGACTCCCGCTCCCCCTTCCCCCTCCTGCCGCGGGGGACAAGGGCCGCCAGGCCACCTCTCGCCCCCCGGTGGATGGCCCGCCGATCTCTGAGGCGTCGCCATCCGAGGGGAGCGACATATCCAGTGTGGGCCTGGTGGTCTGCCCGGCATCCTCCCCGTGCTCCCCCGCCTCGTCTCCGCCACCTGTGCTGGACTCGGTGGGCCTGCGCCGTGACCTGCTCTCCGACTCTCCGGCGGCGCCCG
>NC_041393.1:712877383-712893800 GCF_002162155.2 Triticum dicoccoides
GTCGTCTCCATGGGCCGCCCCGGATGCCGTCTCTTCGGCCGCCCGCGCGCCACCTCCCACTCCGGCCGCGCCATCACCCCCTGCCCAGCTCTTCCTCGGCTGTGCTGGGCCGGGTCTGCTGTCCTCCCCTCCGTCCTCTCCTGGGATGGGGGCGGCTCGGATCATCACGCCTTTGGTGGCCCAGCCCCCCCTCCCCGGTCCTCCGCCTACTCCCGTCACGGTCGGTCGTCCTCCTCCCCGATGGTGGCCTCCCGCCGGAGTGCTCGGCTGGATGCTGCTCACCCTGAGGGCAGCCCGGTGTTGCCCATCCCCGAGCGGGCGGAGCTCCGCGCGGCCGCCCGTAACTTGGAGCCAGGTACGCCCTCCATTCCCTCCTCTGCTTCGTCTTGCTCTTTCTCTGCGCTTGAGCCTATTCCGCTGGGTCACCTCGCCAAAGTGGCCTCCGACTCCGCGATCATTTTCCGAGGGGAAGTTGGTCCCCTTCTGGCCCAGATCGCGGCCATCAGAGCCCGTGAGGTTCTCGATGGGAAGCTCGCAGAGGCCCGGGCGGCCCTCCTCGTCCCCCCAGCTGCCTCTCCGGCTGGGGGATCTCCTTCTCCGCCCATGCCGCAGCCGATGGCCCCTCCTCCCCCTGTGGCCGTCCCGGAGATTCAGGGCCGCACCTGCTCCCGTACGGTGGCCCTTCGCGCACTTAGCGCTTCTCGTGTTCTGGGGTCAAGCAGCCCCCCCATGGCTCCTTAATGCGGGCCCTCTTCTGGAACATCCGCGGCTTCGGCCATGATGGCCGCCGCCGCCAGTTAGTGGAGTACATGAGGGATGAGCACATCGACATTGTGGCTATGCAAGAGACCATGCGTCGCGATTTTGCGCTTCCTAAGCTTGACCGGCTGAGCTCTCACCTCTTTGCGTGGCACTGGCTCCCTTCTAGCGGGAACGCGGGCCACTCGGGTGGCATCCTTTTAGGTGTAAAGGATGCCACCTTTGAGGTGGGCAGCATGGATAGGGGCGAATTCTTCGTCGGCATGGAGTTATTCGAGAGGTCGCTCAACTTCAAGTGGGAGATCATCATCGTCTATGGACCGGCCGACCATAGTAGGTCGGCCTCCTTCCTGGAGGAGCTCCACCGAAAGCTCTCGGCAGCCTCCCTCCCCGTGGTCGTAGGGCGACTTCAACCTGCTGCGCGTGGCAGAGGACAAGAGCAATGGCAATGTTTGCTTTGCCCGGATGCAACTGTTTAACGACTTCATTGCCGACCTAGCCCTCCGGGAGATTGATCGGGTTGGGGCCCGGTTTACCTGGACCAACCGACAAGCCTCCCCGACCCTGTCCGTCTTGGACAGGGTCCTAGTTTCCCCGGAATGGGACCTCCGTTGCCCCCTAGCCTCTCTCCGCGCCATCACTCGGATTGGTTCGGACCATGTCCCCTTGCTTCTCTCCTCCGCGGACGAACGTCCGCCGACCCCCCCTCGGTTCCGCTTTGAGACTTTCTGGCTCTCCCAGGCGGGTTTTACCAACGCCGTGTGTGCTCGGTGGATCGAGGCTCGGGCCCACCCCCACCCTCGCCCCCCTTCTGCTATTGACACATGGCACTTCTGTGCGAAGCATGGCCGGCAATTTATGAAGGGTTGGGGGGCCAACCTGGGCCGTGACGCCAGGGAGCGTAAGAAGGCGTTGCTTACCGCGATCCAGGCCCTCGACTTTCGGGCTGACGCGGTGGGTCTCTCCCCGGACGAGTGGCTTTCCCGCTATGACCTCGAAGACCAGCTCTCCGTGATTTACACCGATGAGGAAGCATATTGGCGCCTTCGGGGCGCTCAGCGTTGGGTCCTGAAGGGAGACGCGAATACGGCTTACTTCCAGGCGATTGCCAACGGTCGCCGTAGACGCAACACCATCCCCTGCCTGTGGGATGGGGAAACCCTCCTTCAGGATCCCCATGACATCCGCACCCATGTCGACGGTTTCTATCGGTCCCTCTTCTCTCCTGCTCCTAGGAGCGGCATCTCTCTCGCCCCTGACTATTGGGCCGGCGCCCAACTAGTTTCTGACGCGGAGAACGCGTCCTTGACGGCTCCCTTCTCTAAGCAGGAGGTCTGGGAGGCCATCAAGGGTATGAACTCCTCCTCTGCGCCGGGCCCGGACGGTCTTCCGGTCATTTTCTTCCAGACCTTCTGGAACGTGATTAAACCAGAGGTCTTGGCCATCTTTGATGAATTCTTTGTGGGATCCATTGACCTAGGTCGCCTCAACTTCGGGACCATCTCCCTCATCCCCAAGGTCCCTGGGGCGGCTGACCACTAGTAGAAAACGGAGCTTTAGCGCCGGTTCGTAAGGGCCTTTAGTGCTGGTTTCATAACCGGCACTAAAGTGTGGGCACTAAAGCCCCCCCCCTTTAGTACCGGTTCGGCACGAACCGGCGCTAAAGTGCCATCACGTGGCGTGAGCTCGCGCCCTGGTATGGGGGACCTTTAGTACCGGTTGGTGTTTACCAACCGGTACTAAAGGTTTTTTTTTTGAAAATTTTTTATTTGAAATTTTTTTTCCGTTTTTTTTTATTTTAAATTTTTCTGAATTATTTGATGATTTAGTCTCTAATCACCTCTCTTAACTGCTCAAGTGTGGATCACTCATTCCAAATCATCTAACTTCCCGACCGGTCACCCATCCCTCTCACTACTCTAGCCCGAGCACGCTTAACTTTCGGGTTCTATTCTCCTTCGCTTTCGAGTCTGCACTTGTTGTTTTCCTGATAATAGTAAGATGTCAATCCTATTAACCCTCAGGAGTTTAGCTTGAGCATGAAGTCACAAATTTCACCGTTTGTGTTTGAAACTATTATTCTAAAAAAACAGTAATTATTTAGTAACGCTAATATTTCTTGAATAAGTTTGACCATAGTTTGACCACAGTTTGACCATAGTTTGACCAGATTTGACCAAAATTCAAAAAATTGAAATAATTATTTAGTAACACTAATATTCTTGAATAATTATGTAGTAACATTAATACTTCTTGAATAAGTAGTTTGACCAAATTTAACCAAATTTTTTTAAAAAAATTGAAATTTGACCATATCTTTTTTTCCTTTTCGAATTTGAGGATTCTAAAAAATTCCAAACAGGCCATAGGCGGTCTCCATCGGATGCGGATTTTCGTGCTGAATTTTTTGATATATTATACGTTTTTTTTCCGACATCGTATGCAAAAGTTATAGCCGTTTTACATTTTCCCTACACTTTTTGCAAAACATGTCCAAATTTAAGTTTTCAAATTTTCCTAACTAGTAGATATAGTAATATAACTACCTCTCGAAGGATTTTATTTTTTGAAGTTTTTATCATTTTCTTTTGATTTTTTTCAAAACTGAAATGGCGATACAGGGGGGGGGTAGAGTTTGAAAATTGGCCCCTTTAGTACCGGTTCATGGCACGAACCGGTACTATAGGTTAGACCTTTAGTACCGGTTGGTAACACAAACCGGTACTAAAGGGGCTCGTGGGGACCCGGCCTGACGCCAGCCTGCCACTACCCCTTTAGTACCGGTTCGTGGCACGAACCGGTACTAAAGGCCCAACACGAACTGGTACTATTGATCGCAGCCACGAACCGGCACTATTGATCACATTAGTGCCGGTTTTTTTACAAACCGGCACTAATGTGCTTCACATTTGACCCTTTTTCTACTAGTGGACATCCGCCAGTTCCGCCCGATCACGGTCATTAACGTGATCTTCCGGATCCTGGCCAAGGGGTACGCCAATAGGGTGCTGATCGGATTACCCACCCTAACCAATCGGCCTTCATTAAGGGTCGGTACATCCTGGATGGTGTCCTGGTGCTTCATGAGGTTCTTCATGAGGTCCGGGTCAAGCGCCTGAAGGCGGTCTTTCTGAAGATCGATTTCCATAAAGCCTATGACACGGTTAGCTGGACCTTCCTTAGGGAAGTCCTTCTTCGGAAGGGCTTTGACGACCGGTGGATCACGAGAGTCATGCAAATGGTCTCTTGCGGTCGCACGGCGGTCAACATCAATGGCGAGATTGGTCCCTTCTTCCCTACCCTATGTGGGGTACGCCAAGGCGACCCCTTCTCCCCGTTCCTCTTCAATATGGTCGTGGACGCTTTGGCCTCCACTCTGGATAAGGCAAAAGCCGTTGGCCACATCCGAGGGATTACCCCCCACCTCTCTGGGGGCTCGGGGATCTCCATCCTCCAGTATGCTGACGACACGATCATCATGGTCGAAGGCTCGGAGATGGACATCACCAACCTCAAGTTCCTCCTTCTTTGCTTCCAACAGATGTCGGGCCTCAAGATCAACTTCGATAAGAGCGATGTGATGGTGATGGGATATTCCCCCTCTGAGTCTGTGGCCATTGCCAACAGACTTAATTGCCGCCTGGGCTCTTTCCCCACTACCTACCTTGGGACGCCCATTAGTGACTCGCGTCTCTCTGTCGCGGACCTGCGGCCCTCCGTGACCAAGCTCCAGTCCCGGTGCGAGCCCTGCCAGGGGAGGTGGCTCTCTAAGGCGGCCCGGACTATCCTTATCAACTCATCCCTCTCCAGCCTCCTCTTGTTTCTTATGAGTTTCTACAGCCTCCATGAATCTCTCCATAAGGAGATCGCCAAAATTCAGTCCCGATTCTACTGGGCTGGCGAGCATGGCAAGCAGAAGTATCACATGGTCAGCTGGCCTGACATCTGCAAGCCCAGGGAGCAGGGTGGCTTGGGCATCATGTGCTCTAAACGGATGAATATTGCCCTTCTATCCCGATGGCTGTGGCGTATCGCGCAGGGTCATGGTGGCCTCTGGCTGGACATTATCCGGAATAAGTACCTGCGTGGTCAACCCCTTGCCTTCTGCCAGAAATCGGGCGGATCTCAGTTCTGGCAGTCTCTCGTCCAGCTTCTCCCGGTGCTCCGCATTGGTATCTCTATCTCGGTGGGGTCCGGCCTCTTGACGCTATTCTGGTTTGATCGCTGGGCCGGCGACTCTCCCTTTGCGGCCCGCTTCCCCACCCTCTTCTCTATCTCCGTTGACCCTATGATTTCTGTTGATAGGGCCCTTCTTGACTTAGGGCGCCTTGCTTTCCGTCGGCCCTTTGGGCCGGCGGAATCCGCCGCCCGGCGTGAGTTGCTTGACTGCGTTGCTCTGCATGAGCCATTGGTGGATGGGGGTCCTGACCTTGTGCGCTGACACTTGGAGCCGTCGGGCCAGTTCTCTACCAAATCGCTCTACCTGGCCATTGCCCCCTCCTCCGCTCCCCTCCCCCTATCGATGGTGTGGTCCGTCCGCGTCCCCCTGAAGATTCGCATCTTCATGTGGCAGTGGATCCGTGGACGGGTCCCGTCCAGTGTGGAGGTGCACAAGCGCAATGGCTCGGGCACTGGTATCTGCCCCCTCTGTGATGTTCCTGAAGACTCCAACCACATCTTCTTCGCCTGCGTCTCCGCCCAGTTCCTCTGGAGCTGCTTTCGCGAGATTGTCGGTGGAAGTTGGTGCCACACCAATTTCCCGGACTTATTTGTTGAACTCCAATTGTCCCCCATGTCCTCTCGCCACATTAGGTGGCTGGAGGTTGGGGTTCTTGCCTGGACTCTTTGGACCGTTCGCAATAAGCTTGTGATCCAGCGTACTCCTCTTCGTCGCGCTACTGACGCTCTCTACAAATTCTCGGGTTTCTTGCAGTTTTGGCGTCCGCTTAGCCGCCCCCGGACCGGGACGCCATCTCAGCCTTCATCGCCGATCTCCGCTCGATGACCGTCCGCCTGTCGCCGCCGCCCCCGCCGCCTCCGCCGGAGCCTGACTAGATTCCCTGCGCTGGGCAGGCTCTGTTTTTTCTCTTTCTTTTGGGCTTGTTGAGTTGTGCCCTCAGCAGAACCTTCGTACTTTGTTTTGATACTCGGGTGGTGTGTGTGTGTGAACCTGCTTTGGTTGTATGTCTTGTGGCGGTTTGCTTTATTTATAAAGCGGGGCGAAAGCCTTTTTCGGTAATATCGATAATTTGTTTCTCGTGAATTTGTTTTTTTGAAAATGACAGGATTCCTGCATTCATTATGAAGAAAAGAGTTGTTCGGTTAATTAGGGAAACCAAGCGAAAACCAGATTGCCTAGTTATTAATGAAAAATTGGGCGGAACTATCGCAACCGCAGAGCGGCACACACAGATACCCCACGCACATCACTCAAAAGAGGGCCTCGTCAAGACAACATACAAGCGTCCTCGTCATCACTCATCCCATAGAGACCTCATTACCACCCCCGTTAAACCCCGAGCAAACGATTTCGATTTCTCCATAGGCGATCGTCGACTCAACACAGACTACACAAGACGTGTGGAGTTGTATGAAGATCCGTGCCAAAGCTCAGCCACCTATGACCAAACCACGCATCTCCGACTCCGACGGAGAACTACGAACGACAAAACTAGGCATGGCTGGCGCCATAGAAGATTGCCAAACGGGTCACCTGCAACTAGTTATCGTATACCAAGGTGCCCGCCGCCGCAGCTTCGACTTCACAACAATAAACAAATTGAGGCAATCCCCCTGACGTCGGAGAAGCACCAACTACCACAACCATTGATGTGTTGCCGACATCACTCCCACCATCATCTTGCCGCACAAGCCTGGTCGCTGCCATCCACCGGTCACGCTCGTTGATGCCGATCTCCCAATACGAAGCCTCCAAGAGGGAATAGTACACCAAGGCACCGCCATCGTCTGATCATAGATCAAGGGGGTCCCCCAGAGAGACCGAGATGGCTGGATCCGCACGGGAGGGGTGCGGTAGGAAAGAAACGATCCGCACGGGAGGGATCCGCACGGGAGAAAATTCATTCAAGTTAAAGACAGTTCATTTTGTACACTTTTTCTTTGATAGATGTAAGGAGGCAGAAAAGTTCTCTTTTAGTCATCTTCAGATGTACTCCCTCCGTCCCATAATGTAAGACGCTTTTTATCACTACACTAGTGTCAAAAAACATCTTACATTATGGGACAGAGGAAGTATAATTTTATCTTGTGATGCTATTTCGAGATAAACATGCATAACTAGTACAGTCACAGATAAGATCCTGAGTCACTCCTCTAAATAAGAAGAGCTTGTGCTCACAGGCAACTGAAATGTTATGCCGTGATGTTGTTTTATCTGAATCAACCTCATAAGATGGATGGGAGTGCTAATCAGCACGGGCAACTGAAATTGCAGTCAATCTCTTAGATCCTCAGTACCATGGTTGTGCTCTGAATTTCAAACAAGTCCTATTGGTTGAGATGATTGACTGAAACATAAGAAGTTTTCAGGTGGCTGCATTGTTTCTTGCTACCAATACCTGCAGTTTCTTTATTTTCCGTGCTTAGAAGTTTATTATACTGATAGAGTGTGCGTAGGCAGTAAATGAACTCCTGCAAAAACCAATTCTGTATGAAGTTTTTCAGGACTGAATTCCTTTTTGGTTGTGCCTCTGTCCGCCAGTGTATCCCAACTTCTATTGATGCTAAGCACACTTAAGTGAACGTTTGCAGTCACATGCTTCAAATTCTGTTCAGGTCTTATGATCTTTCCTGTGATACTACCCTAAGTCCCTAATTTTTATTCCTTCAAGGTTGTATAACTCTTGAACTAACATGCACAAATTGAGTGTGAATTCTTCTTGAGTGGTCTGAGCCTTTTGTTGTCTTGTTTGTCCAGATTGAATGGAGTCATTATGAGATCAGCTTTCTGAGTTCAAAGCGACAATAGCGTGGAGTTGACTTGGATGTGTTCACCTTGCTGACAAGATGACGTGTGACGATCTAAAAAGTTTCACTTAGATGTGGTCTTGTGTATGTTGTTCTTTGTTTCCATGTTTACTTCTAGATTCAGTTACCATCGTGTAATATGGATGTGCTGCTCCGTGACTAAGAATGTGACAAATGGTTCCCTCAAAAAAAATTTTTGTGACAAATGGAATTAACAGTTTGAATCAATCGGCAACTGTGGTAAAAAGTAGCTGAAGTATATTTCCATGCCAAGTTTTTTTAGCTGTTAAGAGTTATGGTCTCGTTGAGGGTGAATACAGGACACCAGGCAGTAGTCATGTATATGTTCTTATTTTCATGGTACTTGTAGCTTCAGGTAATGTGTGGCTGCTGCTCCCTGCCGAGTGAACGTGGCCATCAGATGGTTGACAGTTAATGCTTATAGCTGCACAGGCAACCATGAATTGGTATTACAGTCGATCTCCACCACTCTTAGATCCTCATATCATGGTTGTTCTCCTAATCTCAAAGCAAATCATCTTGGTTGAGATGATTGACCGAAACTGAAACTTTCAGTTGAGTTTGTGTTAGCAATTCTGTAAGATGGATTAGATGGGGCACCCTGTTTTTGTTTTCCTTTCATTTTGGTAATTCGTTTTTGTACTGGGATCTCGCAACCAACACCCCCAGTTTCTTTCTTTTCTTTAGTTGAAGGTTTATATACTGCTAGTTGCCTAGGTTGTAGAGGAACTCCTGCAACAACTCTGAATGGCTCAAGTTTTTCACGACTCATCTGTTTATGTTCGCATGCATCTGTCCTGCTGTGTTTCCAATCTGTTTATGAATGATTGAATCCGCCAAATAGAAGGGAATAGATGATCTCACTGGAAAAAGTTGCGTAACCCTCCTGTTTTTTTGGCATGATTTCAAGATTTTGACCTGAATACAAGCGGTTTGATTTAAATATTTTTTGGTGTCTGAACTTTTGTCTTGTTTGTTCAGATCCAGCGGAGTCTTAATCAGATCAGAGTTCTTGATTCGAATTGATCTTGTGATGGCGATGTCAATAGTGTGGAAATCTCGCAGATGTGATTGCATTGCCCCTGCAAGGTGGCAAATGACAATCTACAGAGCTCCTGCCCTCTGCGTCAAAAATAAAATAAAAATCTACAGAGCTTCACTTGGCAGTGGTTATTATGTCTATGTCGTTCTCGTTTCATACTACGTCTAGCTTCGGTGAGTGTAATCATCGATGTGGCTCTTCCCTGTACACGATTTTGGTGATGAAATTAAGAGTCGGTGTCAGTGTGCAACTGTGGTAAAGCTAGCTTGAAGATATATTTCCAAGCCAATTTTTTTTCTTGACTTTTAGAGTTGCTATAATATCTGACAAGTGACAAAAAGTTTCATGATGTAATTGATGGCTAAAAATATTTCACACTTGACTGATGACCGGCCGTAGCGCGCACCTGCAGAGAAGATGTTGGACTAACAAAAGTTTCAGAACAGAGCTCATCGTTTCCTCTTTTTGTTCAGCTGCTGGCTTCTCAGTTCTGAAAGTAAATTAGTTGGATGCAAGCTCACTGTTTCTTTCCAGTCGAACAAATCCTTTTCTTTTCCTTTGAACAGTAAACTGAAAAACAAAATTTTCTGTACAAGAGAAAGCTAAGCTTAGAACACGTTTGGTTTGCAATTTTCCACCGTACATCTCCTGATTGCATCGCTTACTGAAAACGTTACCGACTTTTTGTACGGCTGGGCCGGTTTCCGTCGCTTGTTTACACCGCTTTGCAAAGCTTAGTGTGTTCTATTAGCAGTCACCAATTTATGTACTCCTAAAGTGACATCTTAAGGGTGGGCGGCGAAAATCGGTGTGGATGGCGATGGTCAACGGCGGGGAAGTGTCAGTAAGCGGCGATTGGGTTCTTACTGAGGATCTTTGCATCACTTGCAGCAATTTTTTTGGGCATGATATTAAAATAATTGTGCACCATACACCTATGGGGCATGTGTTGGACATGATATTCTTTTTCGCCCAAAGTGATCCATATGGCAGTTTCCTTGGGCCGGCGGCTATTTTATATCCCCTCCATCCGGAAATACTTGTCTGAAAAATGGATGTATCTAGATGTATTTTAGTTTTAGATACATCCATTTGTATCCATTTCTACAACAAGTATTTTCGGACGGAGGGAATATCATTTTGTTGGAGATGCCATAAGAATATAGTATAGACAGTGATGAATGAGGAAGAAAAGAGAAATGGCACGAGTTGTTTGATATGCCCTCATTTTCAGTTTATAGGTACTGTGTGTATCTCTAAATTGTCGGTTTTATCAATGTAATATGAGTTGTATATAGAAAACTATACGATTCGAACATGTGATGTTTGAGTTTTCTCATTGTATGTTTTTAAATATGTACTACTTTGTATTACGTTCGTCAAATTATCGATACAGAATATGCATGAGCCTTGTAAACAGAGAAGATGCAGTATGAAATTAGGTTACGTACGTGGATATGGAACCTTGAGCTAATCGCAGTACTTAGCATATATAAAAAGCTTTCGTTGTCACACGAAATGTGCACGCTGGTGTAGAGGATCTCAGTAGAAATCCTAAATAAAGCTCAGTAATTTTAATGTTTGAGTAGAATATAAAATAAAATGCAGCTCGAGTTTGAACCACTTTTTTTCCTGGTATTTCTTTTTGGTTAAGCCGGGCCTGACAAACTGGGCTTGCTATTATTGGACCAGCCCGAGGAAGGAAAATCAATCAATCACTCGACCCACACTATCGCACGCACGCACGCACCGACGCCTCCTCCCTCTCTTTCCCATCTCGTCCAGGGTTCCCCGGCGGCTGCCCCCTACCAATGGCGACGGCCTCCACGCCCATGGCGACTAGCAAGAAGAAAATGGTGTCGCCTCTGACGGACATCTCCGACCACCTCCTGGATGAGATCTTCCTCCGCCTGCCCACCCCACAAGACCTCGCCCGCGCATCTGCTGCATGCACCACCTTCCGCCGAATCTCCACCGACCGCTCCTTCCTCCGCTGCTTCCGCTCCCTCCACGCGCCACCACTCCTCGGCTTCCTCGACCGCGACGGCTTCAACCCAGCCCTGCCGCCTCACCCCTCCGCTCCCGCCGCCCATGCGCTCGCCGTCGCCGATTTCACCTTCTCCTTCCTCCCCTCCCGCCGCCGCTGGGATGTCCAGGACATCCGCAACGGCCGCGTCCTCCTCAGCCCCGGGCCCAAAAAGGGCGAGGAGCCCCTGAACTTCACGGAGCTTGTGGTATGCGATCCCTTGCACTGGCGGTATCTCCTGCTTCCTCCAGTACCTGACTACCTAGCCGCTTCTCTGGACTCCATGGTTCGCAGACCCCGGTGCTTGCCTTTACTCGTTCCCCTCAGCAAGGAGGAGGCGGCGGTGGAGTAAGATACTGCATTCAGAGTGATTTGGTTCGCGCGTTACAAAACTAGGGTGGCCGCCTTGGTCTTCTCTTCGAGCACCGGACAATGGAGAATTGCTGCATCCAAGGGATGGAGCGATTTGGCCATTAGCACGCGCGAGTCTTCCATGATGTCAAAGTCCCCCTCTCTGTTTGTCCAAAGCCATTATGCTTATGGCTGCTTCTTCTTCGACTGGGTGATGTTCAGGTGGAAAAAGTTGCTAATGCTTGATACCAGGATGATGGAGTTCTCCATTGTTGACCTCCCGCCTGGAAAATGGAGCACGGAAGGTGTATCCATTGTGGAGGCAGGGGAAGGCAGACTTGGGATGTTTGGTTTGCATGGTGAAACTGCATCTGACCTCAGCTATACCATTGCGTCGAACAAAGGCAAGAGTCCCAGCTAGTGGCAGATGGAGAAGACAATCTCACTAGATTCTGGCTACAAATATTTTATCAGAGGTGCAACAGGGAGGTATTTGCTGTTGACGAGGACAGAAACACTGCCAAACTCATCTCTGGAGAATACACTCTATGGATATTTCTCATTAGACGTCAAGACGTTTCAGCTTCAGAGGGTTTGTATGAAACAATGTAAGCCACTTTTGTTGTTTGAGCCGCCACACGTATATACAAACTTCCCACCATCGTTATTGCCTTCAAGGACAATATGAAGTGGTAAACTTTCTATGCACCATGTTTATTTCCTTGCCATCATAATTATCAGACAGATTGTCTAATTGAGAGTGTTTTTGTTGCAACTATCAATTCTTGTTTGGTTGATTTAGTGTATTTATTTTCTTGGGCTAATGGAAAAAATATGGAACATAGTCCTGAATTGTTGTCTTGTTTGTTCTGATTGCTATTTTAAGAGAATGAGATTAGTAAGAGAAAGAATCTTGCACAGTGTGAGTAGCTTATGCATGAGTCCTGATGGAATCACAAAAAACACTAGATCATTGATGATCATCTTCGAGTAGTAGTTTTGATGGCCAGGGAAACGAAGGAATGCAAGAGTAGATCCAGTTTAACGTGGATTCTTTTCACCTCAAGAAAATTCATTTTAGTCAAGCAGAGCTCATTTTTACACTTCTCTTTTGATAGGTATAAGGAGTCAGAAAAGTTCTCATTTAATCATTTTCACATGGATAGTTTTATCTTGTGTCCTGTTTTCAGATAAACCTCCATAACTGGTATGGTCACAACTAAGATCCCGACTCACTGCTCTAAATAAGAATACCTTGTGCTCACAGGCCACTGAAACTAGATTCCGTGATGTTGTTTTTATCTGAAATGAACCTCATAAGATCAAGGGAGTGCTTATCACATACTCCCTCCATTCTAATGAATAAGGCGTGCATGCATTCCAAAATTCATCTTTGACCAGATATTAGAAAATTAATATATATATTTTTATGACTTAAAAATTATACCATTGAAAGCTTCTTCCGAATATGAATACAACAGTATAATTTTTGTCACATACAATTCACATTTGATTGGTCTAATTTATGGTCAAAGTTCAATTTCGAAATGCATGTGCACCTTATTCATTTGAATAAAGGGAGTAGGCAACTGGAAGCTTTCTTTATTATGTTAAATCTCCACCATTCTTAGATCCTCATATCATGGCTCTCCTTCTCTCAAAGCAAATTATATTTGTTGAGATGATCGACTGAAACTTAAGGTGTTTTTAGGTGATTGTGTATTATTAGCCATTCTGTAAGTTGAATCAGAGGGGACACCCAGTTCTGATTTTCTTTCCATATTGTGACTCATTTTTTTATTTAGATGGCTGACTAGCACCTAGTGTGTTTGTTTTCTCTACTAATACACCTAGTCTTTTTCCTTGTTTGTAGTAAGAAGATTGTTATACTGCTAGGTGCCTAGGTAGTACTCCCTCCATCTGGGTTTATTAGGATCCCTCGTATTTGGGGTCAAACTTTGACAATAAATTTTACTGATAAAACATAAACAATATGTCACAATAAATATACCGTTGGAATCCTCTTTGGAATACAAATCCAGTAGTATCCTTTATTTTAGACAATCTTCTTTTTACAAACAATGGTCCTGATAACATCAGGTACACTATTATACCACAGGGCCCAGCATCATGTTCAGCAGATTTTGCTGAAACATGGGCTATCTCATTACTACAGTGATTTACATGCTTGAACTTACAAGATAAAAAGATTGATGCTCTAATCTTGATATCTCTGATGATGGCGCCTATTGGGGGTCTGTCAAAGCCTGAACTTTGCACCTTATGTATCAAAGATAAGCAGTCTGAAGCTACTTCAGTCTTCTGGAAACCTGAGTTCTTGGCGAAGACAAGGTCCTGGCGCTAGAGGCAAGGGCTTCAGCCACTTCTGGGATTTGCACATGATCCAAAACACCCCGATTTTCTGTCTGCACGGATCCTTGGTGATCATGAACCACGGCGCTATAACCCGCTTGTCCAGAGTGGGCAAAAATCGCCCCATCAATACTTTTTGTAGCATATAAATCATATTTTGTTAATCATATAGATGGTCAAAGTTTGATCGAAATTACGAGGGGGCCTAATAAACCCGGACGGAGGAAATATGTGATGTGCTGCTGTCCTGCAGCATGGAATTACCACTTAAGTTTTTCATGACTCATTTATTTATGTTGACATGCTTCAGTCCGGCTATGTATTCCAACATGTATTGCAAATTGCAATTCTAACATACTAAAGCGAGTCTTTCCAGTCACATGTTCGAATTTTAGTTGAGATCAATAATCAATATTACCAATGTGATTATGCTATTAATTACTGAAACTCAAGAAGTTCTCTGTAAAGATGAATTTGAGGGGGCACCTAGTTTTCTTTCTTTACCTTTTTGTACATCATTTCTGCACTAGAATATCAGATGACAGCTACTCCTGCAAAATACCTCCAGTCTCTTTCTTCTTTTTAAGGTAGAAGTTTGTTATACTGCTAGGTGCATATATATACTAGTACTAAGGTAGTATATGAACTCCGGCAACACAAAGGTCACAATTCTGAAGTTTTTCACGTCTCGTTTCTTTGTGGTGACTTGTCTATATCTGGTTATGCATTCCAATTTCTATTACAAATTCCAATCTAAGCACATTGAAACGAGTGTTTGCAGTCACATATTTCAGATTCTGTTGAAACTAATATTACCAATGTGACAATGCTACTCTGCAAGATTGTTCTTTGGTGCCTAAACTTCTACCTTATCTGTTCAGGTTCGACGGAGCCATACGTAATCAGATCGGCAATGCTGAATTAACAGTGATTTCAATAGCTTGGGGTTCTCGCAGACGTGATCGCCTTGCCTACAAGACAACACGATCTACATTGCTTCACCTGGTGGTGCTCATATATATGTTTCGGTTAATTAAGTGTAACATGAATGTGCCTAAGTGACATTGAAACTATGAGCTCCTATAAATCGGCAGCTGTGTTAAAAGCTAGCTGTTGTGTATTTTCAAGCCAGATTTTTTTTCTTAATTATTAGTTAGAGTTGCTATAACAGGTGCAATCTGACTAGTGGCAGAACGATCACAACGGAACTGATAACCAATGCAAGAACAATATAAGCAGCACCAACCTGCAGCTGGAGGGACTCAGTTCTTTGTTGTTGCTGCTGTACCGATAATTTGTTCCTCGAGAAATCTTGAATATGCACAAACTGGGTGGAAAATTTTATGTGATGCCTGATCTTTTGTCCCTTATTCTTCAGATTTGACGGAGCTGTAATCTGACCCGCATTCTTGAGTCCATGGTAGTTTGTGATTTCAATAGTGTGCATTTCTCGCACCTGTGATCGCTTTACTTGCTTACAAGACATACACGACAATCTACAGGGCTTCACTTTGCAGTGATAATGTCTATGTTTTTCTTCCTTTAATGCTATTTCTTGCTTCGGTTAGTCCAAGCAGTGGTGTGACTGTGCTGTGGCTATAAGATTGTCACAATGAAATTACAAGCTCGTATCATTCAACATGCGTGGTAATGCTAACTGATGTACTCCATATTTTTCAAGTGACCTCTTTAAAAACTAATTATAACAAGGAAAATCTAAAGTGGCCAACCCAAGACAAGCACTGAAGCACTATGCTGTAGATTGAAAGGCGATAAGGGAGACAACTGTTTTCCTCCTTTTCTACGCGGCTGTGGAGCCTCGCCCCCACTCTGCTCGCTGCACCAGCAACAAGAGGATGCATGGCAGGGAACCTTGGCTCTCTGCTTTGGATCTTTAGTTAGGGATGTGTTTATTTATTTATTTCTCATGGTGTCAGCTCATCGATGGCCGTACCGACGTTTGAAATTAGGTTTCCCCAGCATGAGTTCCATCTCAACAGCACCCTTTGTCCTGAAGTCAATGAATCCGTGGGATTTGTCCTCGGTCACTCCCCTGGTGTGGAGTATTTGGTTTTTTTCTAATGGTGTGGCAGTTAGCATCTTCGATGGTGCTGTTGTTCTCTGTGTATGAGGGAGGTCGATAGTCTAGGAACATGGATAGTGGCTCGAGGGTGCCAAATCGGGTGGTTTGCCTTGGTGATATTGACCACATGCAATGAGTTTGGGGTTCAAAGAGCACGGTGATGATCCCCGTTTGACGTGCCACATTGAGATTGCCTCCACCGCCTATGAGCCCTTTCTTCTATTCACAAAGCCCTTTAGTGTGATGATGCTCCCTCATGTCCGATGCCAATGGGTGATGGTGATTATAGTTGCAAAACTCACTAGGGTTTTTATTTTATTTTTCTAGGGTATTCCATAAATATTCTGACATAAGTGTCATCTTCCAGGTGTTTTTCGTGGTTTCCACGTGTATGTGTTGCACTGTGACTTGTGTTTAATAGATGCATCATAATTCTTAGAAAAGGAGAACAGGGGAGACACAATGAAGAATAAATGCGATAAAGATTCGTAGATGCCAGTAGAAAACCTAAATAATGTTCTAGTTTGGGTGGTTTCCAATTCGAAAACTCTAGTATTTCCACCGCAAAACACAAACTAGCATTTCCTCGAGGGAGGCCGCCGATTATGCTTCAGACATGAAAATTTTGCTTCTTGAGCTACCTTTCCTTGCGTTCTTGCGTTCTTTAGGAGTAATATAGGGTGGAATAGGTGGCGGGACATAACCATGAGTGCAAATTTAGTCCCGTCCCCTCGATGTTGATACTGGTATTCTGGACTAGACCGTAGCCCCCCCC
>NC_041393.1:712894166-712903253 GCF_002162155.2 Triticum dicoccoides
CCATCCTTGCCAGAATTCATGCCAAGCCTTTTCATAGCCCGCCTTTTAATCCCGCTTGGTTCTATGCCATCTCCATCCTTCACCTCCTTCTATTTCATGGGGATTTGAGCTGTATTATCAATATCTTCTTCTTCCCCCATACTTGCATCTTCGGAGCTTCCTTTTCTTGGGATTCCATCATTGTTGTGTCCTCTATGTCGAAAGTGGCTATGTGAGGAGCTCATGCCACTGTGACCACCACCCTGGAAGACCTGAGTCCCCCTTCTCTTTGCCACCAACCATTATTTGCCCCATTGTATACTATCGGTCGGATGTATGATGTCCCCACATTCATCCATATCATGCCCTAGCAAACCGCAAACCTTGCAGAAGTAACATATTTTTCATACTTCACATCCAGAAACAATCTTTCTCCAGCCATGTTTAATTAATGAAGTCCATCATATCAATGGCGTGCTCACTTCAATCTTCACCCTTACTCGTACATAATTTCTCTCAAAGAACCTCGTAGGGTTCATCTCAACGCTCCGCACCGTCCCGATTCTCCATGCTAATTGGTCCACGATCGGATCTTTCCTACATATATCTGGAATCTTATGTATTTGTGCCCACATTGAGACCATGTCAAGATGTATTGTTTTCGACATTTTCCCATCAATATCTTCAAGCAACACCATGAGACCACGGAAGATTTAAGGCCCCTGAAACATCACCCTCTTACCGTCTTTGAGGAAAAACATGTAGTCCAGAAAAAGATTGTCGTCTACCTCCCTGATCTCTGGCTCATGGGCTAGGTTCCAGATGAATTTTATTGTCATCCACCATCCATCGGCTGATTATAAATCCCAGAAAGATAGTCGGTAGAAACCTAAATACTACCCTAGTTCGGATTGTTTCCAATTTAAACGCGGTAGCATTTCCAGCGTAATAAAAAAAAAATACTCGAGCACTGTGTCTAGCATTTTGGCACAAGAAGGGCCCGTTAGAAGCCCACTTGGGTAGCACAAAGAGAAAAAGAATGAGTTCACTCTCCCCCAACTCCATCCAGCAGGCAGCCGCACACATCCGCCGCCGCCGCGAGGGTTCCCGGCGGCCACCTCTTCTGCCGACCGGTCAGGAGATGCCGTCACCTCTGACGGACTTCCCCGGCCACCTACTGGCCGAGATCTTCCTCCGGCTGCCCGACCCGGGTCACCCGGCTGACCTCGCCCGCGCCTCCGCGGCCTGCGTCACCTTCCGCCGGCTAGCCACCGACGGCTCCTTCCTCCGTGCCTTCCGCGGCCTCCACGCCCCGCTCCACCTCGTGCTCCTCAACCTCGGCGGGTTCCACCCAGCCTTCCCGCCTCACCCCTCCGCGCCCACCGCCCGCGCGCTCGCCCTCGTCGCCGACTTCAAGTTCTCCTTCCTCCCCTCCCACCGCCAATGGATCGTGTGGGACGTCCGCGACGGCCGCGTCCTCCTCTCCCGCAAGATCGCAGATGACGGGCAGCCCCGAGTCTTCCCGGAGCTCGCGGTGTGCGACCCCTTGCACCGGCGGTATGTCCTGCTTCCCCCGGTACCTGACGACCTAGCCGCTTCGGTGGAGCACCGGCTCCCCCATCCTTTCCTCGCTCCCCTCGGCGAGGAGGAGGAGGCGGCGCCAACAGAAGAGACGGCATTCAGGGTGATCTGTTTGGCACTTGGCAAAACTAAGCTGGCAGCCTTCGCCTTCTCTTCAAGCACGGGACAATGGCGAGATGCTGCGCAGCCTTCGCCTTCTCTTCAAGCACGGGACAATGGCGAGATGCTGCGTCCAAGGATTTGAGTGATTTGGGCCTTGGCATGCGTGACTCAGACATGATTTCATGGATGAACCCTTTTTACCTCAGGCGCCATTATGCTTATGGCTGCTTCTACTGGGATTTTCTCGTGGTCAAGCGGAATCTGTTGCTCGTGCTTGACATCAGGAGGATGGAGTTCTCCATTGCAGAACTCCCACCCGGTGGATGGTATAGGGAAGGTGTAGCCATCGTTGAGGCAGGGGAAGGCAGGCTTGGGATGTTTGGTCTCAGTGGTGAAAACGAAATTGCATCTGATCTCACTTATGCCATTGTGCGAAACAGAGGTGAGAGTCCCAACCAGTGGCTGATGGAGAAGACAATCTCACTAGATTCTGGGTACCACTATTTTATCAAAGCTGTAACAGAGAGGTGTTTGCTATTGATGAGAACAGAATCCCTGCCAGGTTCACCTATAGAGAAGCCACTCCTTGAGTATTTCACAATGGACATCGAGACATTGCAGCTTCAGAGGGTTTGTGCGAAACGGTTCAAGCTCAGGCTACCCATGTCAAGCATATATGCCTACTTTTTTCAAACCGGGATATATACCAACTTTCCACCATCGTTGTTACCTCCACGGACAGTATGAAGTGGTAAAATTTCTATTGCATCCTTGTTATTTCCTTCCCTTTGTAATTATTGCACAGCTTATCTAATTCTTGATTGTTCATTATTACAATTGATTATTATTGTTTACATGATTTATTAGTATTTTTTCCTTGTGTGTGTGTGTGGGAAAGCTAAGCATGCTTGAGAGCATATTTGTGTTCTGTTATCTTGTTTGTTCCAACTGGCATTTTAATTGAACGAGGTTGGTAAGAAAATAATATCTTGGACACTGTGAGTAGCTTATGCACGAGTCCTGATGGAACCAATTATTTCGAATGTAACATAGAAGGAATACAAGTTTGGATCCAGTTTACCTCAAGAAATTTCATTAAAGTCAAGGACAACTCATTTTGTACATTAGTATTCTTTTGATAGATATACAAGTAGGGAGAAAAGTTTCCTTTTAATCATTTTCACATGTACAGTATAATTTATTAATTTTATGTCGCGATGTTATTTAGAAATCCGCATAATTTGGTACAGTCAGAAACAAGATTCTGAGTTACTGTTTAAAGTACTAAGAATAGCTTATGCATGCTCACAAGCTGTTTTATCTGAAATCAACCTCAAGGGAGTGCTTATCGCTGCACAGGCAACCAAATTTCTTGTTTATTTCAGTCAATCTCGACCACTTTTAGATCCTCGTGTCGTGGTAGTTCTCCTGAATTTTAAAGCGGATCATATGGGTGAGATGATTAACTTAAACTTTACCTTGCAGGCACACCAGCGTTTTTTTCAGAAAACCTGAAAAGCAAATGATCAGTGTATTAAGTAAAAGCAAGGGAAAATAGCACTTTGTCGCAAAAACATATTCACAATCCTGCTGTTTGCACCACCATCATCATTCTTATTTCCAAGTAAAACAAAAGAGAATCGTATGGTCTGATGATGTGCTAGCCTGCAATGGCAATGCCAGGCCAAACTTTCAGTATAACATATTGCTGTACATTTGATTTGATTTATGAGCTACTAGTACTAAACAAGCTGCTTACTTGAATTAGGAGTTGCTCATGCCAACAGTCAGCTCCCTGGTAAAACGTCACAAGAAAACTTTGCTGTCCTGAGGTTGTTTCAGGTGCTTGTGCATTAGCAATTTAGCGAGATGAATTTGTATTTGTTTCCTTTCTGTGAGTCCCTTTTGTACTGGGATGAATGGCAAACGGCACCTAGTGTGCTGGTTTTTGCTACCAACAGTCCAATACACACCTGTTTCTTTTTCAGTTGAATTTTGTTATACTGCTAGGTGCCTAGGTAGTATATTAACTCCTGGAACATGAATGTACCAATTCTGCGTGACTCAAGTTTTTCACAAATCATTTCCTTTATTATGTTGGCGTGCCTCTGTTTGGCTATGTATTCCAACCTGTGTTTCAAATTACAAGGCTAAGCACACTGAACTGAGTGTTTTGCAGTGACACATTTCAAATTCAGCTAAGAGCACTATATCAATGAGATACTCCCTCCGATCCAAGATAAGCGTTGGAATTTGAACTAAAACCACGACACTTATTTTGGACCGGAGGGAGTACTACGTGCATGTCGTCATATGTGAATGTTGTTCTTGTTTTCATGCTACTTCAAAGTACTTGTTGTATGTTTACTGTTTGCATTGTTAGGGGCTTGGGGGTGAGGACAGGGCAGCTCAATCTCTTCTCAACCCAAAAGTGATTATGTGTGTTTGGTTGGGTTCTTGTGGTGTTGATGTGAGCTGGAGATTCTTGGGATCTTGGTCTAGGCTTCTTTCAATTTTCACCTGGAGAAGATCACCGTGGAGCAAAACAAAAGGAGCCACAGACAATGAAATTAACACGTTCTAACTGTGGGAAAAGCGAGATTTTTGTTTTCAAGTACATTTCGATTCGATTAGTCTATCAATGTATTCATGTACATTGCAGGTCATATCCTTCTCTTAAACACATTTTTAGCCAAAGGCAGCAGCCCAAAACTTGGACTCTGGCACTGTCCACTTCACGCCTTGTACTCCGGCAGCGGCAAGGCAATATTTTATTTCCCTTTTTAATGAAATGGCAAGGCAATGTTTGACCAAAGGATGTCAATCGTGTTTGCAGGCCTAAGCGCAGCAAAAAAACATCGTTGCAACCAGAGCGTATGCAGAACAGAGGACAGGCCGGCGTGTGCAGAGCACTTCCCCTGAATGCCCAACCAGGAGAAATACAAATGCGACTACTGAAAATGAATGGAAGACTCAGTGACAGGAGCAGGTCCCGCGATTAGCTTGGGCCAATCTGGTAAGCTCCTCATACCATACCGTGCTATGTAGCCCCTGATTCCTAGCAATCAAATCAGATACTTAATTTGGTGAACGATGCTACAAACGACAGGAAAGGAACAAACTCAGTGATCACTATTCCAAAGTGTTACAAATCATATATAGTACTGTATATAGGAAGCGAATTAATCCAGTGTTCCACGTTATTACATCCATAGTAGACAGCAAACAACTCATAAATCCATACATAGTAGGAGTAAACGACTAATAAACCCATTGTTCATGAATATGCATGGACACATAGCATTTTGCAGTGCCCGTAGTTTATGAGAGTAAAGGGTAGCACCACTTCACTCGTAAACATGCAAGACTCAACAAACCCAAGTAGGCATAACCCAACGAACAGGTTACCCAGTAAGATAGCCTGTAGATTTAGCAAGAGTCTGACGGCTTCGACTTCGACTTCATCTCCCATCCTCAACCAAACGGCACGTGGCTGACAGTTAGCAGCCAAATCAGAAAAATACCAACAACCTTAACGGCTAATAGTTGCAGTAACATTTATTGAACAGAAAAAATGGAAAACAAAGGCATCAAAAGAATCTAACTACATACCTTCTGCATGGACCTTTTTAACTACAGAATGTAATTGTTTTCTTTGGAATGTGCTCAATCTTCTGCCAGTTTGGATCATCAGTCGTTACACAAGATTGTGTGAACTCGTCACTGCAGTAATTGACTGTAATCTCCTCAAGAGACGTGGGCAGTTTTGGAAGCGACCACATGTTCTTGCATGAATCTATCTCCAGCGTCTTGAGTGATGTGAGTTGCTCCATATTGCCTGGTAAGGCATTCAAGCCGCAGTCCGCAATGATAAACCTCTCAAGGGACTTGGGCAGTGTTGGAAGCAACCGCATATTCTTGCAGTTTCTGATCTTCAGTATCTTGAGCGCTGTGAGGTGTTCCATATTTCCTGGTAAGGTATCCAAGCCGCAGTATAGGATGATAAACTCCTCAAGAGACTTTGGCAGTGTTGTAAGCGACCGCATATCCTCGCATGACTCTATATTCAGTTTTTTGAGTGATGTGACGTGCTCAATATTGCCTGGCAAGACACTGAAGCTGCTGCAGGCGACTTTAAACTCCTCAAGAGACTTTGGCAGTGTTAGGAGCGACGACACACTCTTGCAACTCCAGATCTCAAATTTCTTGAGCGATGTGAGGTGCTCCATATTTCCTCGTAAGGCATCCCTACTGCAGTCTGAGACGGTAAACTCCTCAAGAGAATTGGGCAGTGTTGGAAGCGACTGCATATTCTTGCATGAACGTATAGCCAGCTTCTTGAGGTGCTCCATATTGCTTGGTAAGGTATCCAAGCCGCAGTTTAAGACGTTAAACTCCTCAAGAGACTTGGGTAGTGTTGGAAGTGACCGTATATTCTCGCATGACCGTATATGTAGTTGCTTGAGCGCTGTGAGGTGCTCCATATTGCCTGGTAAGGCATCCCAGCTACAGCTAGCAACATGTAGAGAGCGAAGATGAATGAAAGCCCCAAGTTCAGCAGCAGGTTCCAGTTGGATCCATCCGATGAAGCTAAGCTCTTTCATGTTCTTTGGGCTGCCTTTATGCTTACCCATCATCCAACTCGGTAACCTTCTACCGTGGTAATTCCGGATTTCTAGTCTTTCAATATACTTTGATGGGCAAAGACCCTCAAGTACCTCTGCTTGAACCTCTGGACTGCAGCTCTGATCAAGATCCCACTGAAGTACCAGTTCTGTGAGTTTTTCCTTGCCAGCAAGATTGACTTCAAGAGCTTCCTCCTTGCTCTCAAAATTCTCAAGACCACAAATCAGCAGCTTGCCTTGAAGCTTGTTCAGGTCTTTCAGCTGATGTGACTCATAGCCCCGTTCCCTCCTAAATCTAAAGAATGGTAGCGTTTGGAGCAATATCAACCTGCCAATGTTTGCAAGTTGCAGATCTGCCTTGCTGATTACATGGCGCAAGTTGATTAGGTTCATCATATCTTCACCACTAGAAGAAGTCAAACTACCACAAAAACCAAAATCTGCCACCTGCATGTGGTAAAGCTTGGTAAAGGTGCCGGGTAAAGTTAGCTTGACCATTCCGTACACCCAGAAAGCAAAATAACGCAGATGCCTCAAATCACCAATAGAATCTGGGAATGAGAATGTGTGATTATTTGGAGTGACGCTTAAGTTCAGTACCCGTAATTTCGTCAGCCTTGTGAACATAGCGAACATACTCTTGAAGGCTTTGTGCTTGTCTGATTCAACATTTATCTTGCCATCAATGATGAGAGTGCGCAAATTTTGCAACCCATATATTTTCTCAGTAAGCACCTCAATATTACAAGTCCCAACAAAAAGATAGCGGACACCTAGAGGAACTTTTCCTCTGAAGTTTTTCTCTATCCTGAAGCAATCTTTCCCAGCAACCTCCTCTGCTAAATCACAAAGCAGATCATGAATTGTAAAGTAATCAACCTCACGATCATGTCCAGTTTCATATACCTTTTCTTTCCCTCTGAATTGCAGAAATGAGGATGACAACAATTCATCAAAATAATTTTTAGCAACATCTTCCATTTCCTCTTCGGGCTTACTAGTCTTTATAAACCCTTCTGCCACCCACAACTTTACTAACTCATCACGTCTCAACTTATGCCCCCTGGGAAAAATACTGCAGTAAGCGAAGCATCGTCTGACCTGCTCATCAAGATACTGGTAGCTCCACCATAGAGCTCCCATCGTGTCATTCATAAGGTCCCGATCTTTCTGACTCCTCCAAAACTCAATAGTTTGTGTCTCACGGAGCCGTGAACCCACTGTTCTGGCTGCTAGAGGTGATCCCTTCAGCTTTTTTGCAATGTCCTCTCCAATCATTTTAAGTGTACTTCTATCATGGTCACTTACCCTTGCATCCCGAAGTGCATAATGCAAGAACATTTCAAGGAACACTTCATCGTCCAGGTTAGATATGGGAATACGCCTCTCCTTGACAGAACCCAGAGCTACTAATGCAGCTTCAGTTCGACTTGTCACCAAGATTCTGCTTCCTTCCTTTCCAACATTCAGAGGGGAAATTAACTTCTGTAGTTCTTCACGGTCTCCCGAATTCCTACCGTCGTACCAGACATCATCCAGTACCAGCAAAATCTGTTTCCGACGTAGTTCATCCTCCAGTTTTTCCTTCAGGGTGTTACGATTATTGAAGTTATTGCATGCTTTCCCTGTAGCCCCCTCAAACATCTCCCTAAAAATGGAATCCAAATCAAATTTCTGAGAAACATGAATCCACATGACAATATCGAAATGGCCTTCCATTTTTTCTTGCCTACGCTTTTTCTCATGATCATAAACACATTGTGCAAGTGTTGATTTCCCAGACCCCGCGACGCCATGAATGCCAATTACTGAATAACATATACCACTGACGATGTTTGCTTGACACTGGTCTTCCTTCTCATGAAGCATTGCTATGATCTTGTCACGATCCTGATCCCGACCAAATACTGCTATTGGAGGGGCTGCAGTAGTGACTGCACAGCATGAATTGGTAGCAACAGCTCGCCTCCCATTATCATTAGTTACGCCTGGCAAGTTCAGTTGTTCCAAAACTTTACATGCACCACTTATGGCGCTTTCTATCTTCTTTAGGCTCTTCTCCAACTGTACTTTTGGCAAACCACTGTCCTGCAAAATCAAATAACAGGTAAGTTGAGTCCGTCAAGAACTTCTCTAGATTTTCTCTGCATGCCCTATAAATATCTAGAGAAAAGTGAACACTGGGTGAAGGGAATAAAGGTCACCGAAGCATAGCGTATGACCTTATCCGCTCGGAGCTCGCCACCACACACGTATCTATGTGCCGCTGCCTTGTGTGTTACATCAAGACCAGTGCGTATATCATGCCTATAAACCTGCAACGTTTATGCTTTGCCAGCCAATGCCTTTTATAACTTATAAGGCGACGATGAAAAAATACGGCCATGTCAGGTATGACCACCTAGACTCCTAGAGTCGGACTTACGGTTTTCACTCTAGAGATGGAACAGATACTTGAGAAGCCCCACCAAATAGAAGTCCTCCAAGTTCAAAAAGTGAATATTAGGGGACTGGCAAGAGTAGCGGTAACACGGGTGGAGCAGAGCTTAGGCCAACTCCAACGCACAACCCCAAATAATCTGGCCGCGTCCGTTTGAAGCCAAACGGACACAAATCGCGGCCCAACGCGCAGGAGTAAATGGACAAACGTCAGTTTTTTGTTTGCCGTCGACTCATTTCCGGTTTAAATTTGGGCCGCGTTTGTGCCAAAACAGATAGCGCGCGAACAGGTGAGACACTCACCCTTGTCCTCCCCTGTCCCGCCCGTCGAGGACACAACACCCTTTTTCTTTTCCCCCAC
>NC_041393.1:712903690-712928948 GCF_002162155.2 Triticum dicoccoides
CTTTGTTTTTTCCTGTTGAATAATGCATGCACGGTGATGTGACCCTGACATGCACGTAGCTAGGATCAGAGAGTGCACGCCACACGTTCCTGGTTTTCTTTCTTCTGCTTTGATTTGTTCTCCCGGTGGCTTTGCGCACGACTCGTGGCTGTGGGATGGCGCAACATTGTGCAGAATGTGATGCAGCCAGCCGGGAGTTAGTTAGCAGGTTGTTAGCCCTTTGTAATGACAAATATACAAATGAGGAAATAACAGAAAAGTCACAGAGTCTAGTGACGCAAAAACTCTCTCTCGTGTTATGTGTTCTAGCTCGAGTGCTCTCGCTGGTTTTGACAACTACATTTAGCATCAGAGCCTCGGTGTTCGATCTGTAGCTCCGGCAGCCGGTGGTGTCTGATCTGCGGTGGCCATGACCGACAACGAGCCTGACAAGAACACGTCCGGCAAGAAGATGGAAAGTCCGTCCGCCTCGCCGCCGCTCGTGCGTCTCACCAGAGACGGCAGCGGCGAGTTCCGCGTGATGGAGCGGGTCATGCGCTAGGAGTCCGGGATGACCATGATGCACACCCGCACAAATTACATGGAGTGATCCTCACCAACATGCCGTCGGAGCTGATGCGGGTGCTGGCGGCCAAAGATACCGCCAAGACCGCGTGGGAGACGATCAAGACCTTGCGGATGGGCAGCGAGCGCGTCTGGGAAGCCAAGGCGCAGGTGCGCTGCCGCGTGGGAGACGATCAAGACCTTGCGGATGGGCAGTGAGTGCGTCTGGGAAGCCAAGGCACAGGTGCACCGCCACGAGTTCGAGGAAATCCGGTTCAAGGACGACGAGTCCATTGAGGATTTCACGCTGCGCCTGACGGGGATCATCGCCCATCTGGAGTTGTATGGCGACCCCGTGACTGAGCACAAGGTTGTACAAAAGTTTCTTCGGGTTGTGCCGCAAGTTCAGGCAGATGGCGATGGCCTTCGAATCCCTCATCGACCTCAAGACGATGATCATTGAGGAGCTCACGGGGCAACTCTCGACGTGCGAAGATCAGTATGATCTCGATGACGCCACCGCATCCACTGGTCGCCTTTTCATGACTGAGGAGGAGTGGGACGCCCGCAAACAACAGCGCACCGGCGAATCCTCGTCGAGCGGCGGCGGCAAAGGCAAGTCACCGGCCAAGCCCAAACAGCAAGGTGGCGGCGGACCTGCTGCAAGGCACGGCGGCGAGGGTGGTTCAGGCCGAAAGAAGAAGGGCAAATGCCACAATTGTAACGGGCCGGGCCACTGGAAGAAGGACAGTCACGCTAGGATCAAGGATGAAGGAGAGCAGGCTAAACAGGGCAAGCACATCTTGTCCAAGATGGCGATGAGCACCATGAGGGCCTCATGATGCCCACGGCCACCACGTTTGTCACTGCCAGCATCGTGGTGCCGCAGCAAGTTCATCTGAACGAAGAGAAGGTGTATCCAGAGATCTCACTGCCGGGGCTGTGGTACTTTGATTTGATACGGGAGCTACAAGCCACATGACGGGCGATAGGGGCTTGTTTAGTACTCTTGATGAATTGGTACAAGGGACTGTAAAGTTCGAAGATTGATCACACGTTGCAATCCGTGGAAGAGGTTCACTGATCTTCAGAGGACAGAGCGGGAACCACTGCACACTATTAGAGGTTTAATTTATCCCAAGTCCTCGCAGCAATATAATTTCAGTTGCCAGCTAGATGAAGGGGAGTGCACAATTTAGAGTCATGAGGGACTCATGATAATTCATGACACCGGTGGGCACATGATGGCTCACGCCCGGCGTTTGATCTGCCGATTGTACACATCTGTGCTCACCGTTGACACACCGACGTACTTGCTGATGAAGAACGACGACGAAACCTGGCGTTGGCACGCTAGGATGGGTCATCTAGACTTCAGGGCACTGCGTGCCATGTCCTCAAAAAGCATGGTACGCGAGATGCCGCTGATTGGTCACGTTGACGAGTACTGCAACGGATGCGCCCTCGGCAAGCAGCACCGTGCCCCATTCCCACAGGCAGCAGCGTACAGAGCTGAGCAAGGCTTGGAGCTGCTTCACACGGATTTGTGTGTCCAGACCAGTCCACCCACTCTTGGAGGTAACAAGTATTTTTTGCACTCTCACTGGGAGGTTCATCACATGAATGTGAAATCGACATTCTTAAATGGCAAGCTCAGTGAGGAGGTTTATGTGGATCAACTGGCTGGTTATTTGGTCGCCGGAGAAGATGGTCGCGTGCTGAAGTTGAAAACAGCATTGTACAGTCTGTGGGAGGCTCCTAGGGTGTGGTATGGGAAGCTCGACGAGTCACTGACTACCCTTGGTTTTGTGCGCAGTCCCTTGGAGCACGTGGTGTACACAGGCGGGGTGATGCCAGATCGTACCTCCTGGTTGGTGTCTACATGGATGACCTCATAATCACTAGGACGGATGTTTCTGCCATTAAAGACTTCAAGCAGCAGATGTTCAAAATGAGCAACCTCGGACTCCTAAGTTACTACTTAGGGATCGAGGTGTGCTAGTCTGATGGTCAGATCACACTACATCAGTGAAGCTATGCATCGAAGGTCCTAGAAGCGGCGGGAATGAGCGACTGCAACAGCTGTGCGACGCCCATGGAGTGTCGTCTGAAGCTGAAGAAGGAGGACGGTGGCTAACCCGTCGATGCCACCATGTACCATAGTGTGATAGGCAGCTTGCGGTATCTTGTCAATATGCGCCCCGACATTGCTCACGCTGTCGACATTGCAAGCAGAATCATTGAGAAGCCTAAGTCGCACCATTGGATGACAGTAAAGAAAATTCTAAGATGCATCAGAGGAACTTTGGATTATGGGTGTTGTTACAAATCTGGTCATAGGGAAGGAGTTTTGCTTGGGTATAGCGACAGTGATCACGCAGGTGACACTGGAGATCGCAAAAGCACTTCCGAGCAAGTTTTCTTCATTGGTGAAAATCCAGTCAACTGGTGCTCGCAGAAACAAAAGATCGTGGCACTGTCCTCTTGCGAAGCCGAGTATGTTGCAGCAGCAGCATCGACATGCCAAGGGTTGTGGTTGTCATGGCTGGTCGGCGATATGTTGGGCAAGCCAGTAGAGAAATCAGACTCTTGTTGGATAACCAGGCCGCCATTGTCCTCAGCAAGAACCCTGTTCATCATGGCCGGAGCAAGCACGTTGACATCAAGTTTCATTTCATCCGTGATTGTGTGAGCACTGGACAGATGGAAATCAGTCACGTCCGCACCCAAGAGTAGCTAGCTGACGCGCTGACTAAGCCGTTGGGCAGGGTGAGCTTCGTCGAGATGAGGCAAAAGCTTCGGATGATCAAGATTGGTGCTAGGTGCTGAGCTTAAGGGGTGGAAGTGCAGGACCTGCCTAAGCTCATCACTAGGTTTCAGACCTTGGTTTTTTCTGTTGAATAATGCATGCATAGTGATGTGACTTTGCCATGCACGCATTACCTCCGTTCCATAATGTAGGACATTTTTTAACACTACAATAGTATTAAGAAACGTCTTACATTATGGGACGAAGGGAATAGCTAGGATCTGAAAGTGCGCACCACACGTTCCTGGTTTTTTTTCTGCTTTGATTTGTTCTCCCGGTGGCTTTGCGCACGACTCGTATGGCTGTAGGATGACGCAGCATTGTGCGGATCGTGATGCAGTCAGCCGGGAGTTAGTCAGTAGGTTGTTAGAGCATCTCCACTAGCCTTCTCAGGACGCCCCAGGACACATTTTTAGGCTCGGTTTTAGGCTCAGACGGCACTTTTCGCCGAAAAACGGTCCAGCCACGCCCCCAATGCCCCCCAGGACGTCAAAATAGCGCAGGCAAACCCAGGCGAAACCTGGCACGCTGGGGTCTCTTGGGGACGCCGTCACAAGTTTCGGCGAATCGTGTCTCACCACATGTCCTTTTTCTTGGCCCACTTAATCATTCTCCTCACAAACTTTTGCTTGGGGTGGGGTGTGACTGGGAAGATGCCCTCTTTATTTCGCCAGATTTCGCCGGATGACCCCCAAGACACCAACTTTTTTGATTCGGGTGATGTTCCTGGGTGCCAACGGTTGGACATGCTCTTAGCCCTTTGTAACGACGGATATATAAAGGCGGCTGCTACAAATCAGCCGAATGATTTTAGGCAGACTTAAACCGTCCCCAGAGCCGTCCGATTCAGTCGCACCCAGCCGCAGGATCCGGCAGCTCCAATGCCAGCGCCACGCAGTAGCTCCCACAACAGCACCGCGCATCACCGACACGCAGTAGCTCCCACGACAGCACCGCGCATCACCGACGACGCCCTGCGGCGCTCCATTGCAGCGTCGACAGCGCTTCCATGCAACCCCGGGGAAGCTTCAATGCCCCCGACGGTGCTTCAATGCAGCTCTGGCGGTGATTCATTGCAACCCGGCGAAGCTTTTCGACGACGCCTCAGCGTTTCATTGCAGCTCCGCAGCCCTGGCGATGCTCCACTGTAGCAACATTGCCTGGTGAGCTCCATGGCAGCACCGGTGGCGACGCGTTGGTTCATTTTCTGAACCTGTTGAAACTGAACCAACGTAGCTCTCTCTCTCCGTAACTACCAGTCCTAGTCTCTAATGCATGATCGCATGAGCTTATCTAGATGAGTTTGTTACGGAGTTTGTTAGCGTAGTAGCCGCACCTGCATCCTCAAACAGCAGCGGTGGCTTCACCTTCAGAGCGTTCGGATCATATCCAGTTATTCCTGGTTGTGCCGGCGATGCGTTTTCATACCTGGGGCAGCTGGTAACCGGTGTACGTGTTGTCGCCATGGCAGGATTGGTGCCAGGTTTGGGGTCGACTCCATGGTCGAGAACTTCAGATCGGCGCCGGTGCACGCACGACAGCGATGGCGAGCAGTGCCAAGAGGCTATGGCGCACTGGAAAGTGAGGAAGGGATGAGAGGGGAAGCTCGGGGACATGATGGTTCACACGGGGGCTGCCGGTGGCCACGACGACGAGGCACGACAGCGGCGGTGACTACGTTTTCTCGGTCCGACCGAGCGGCTCGGTTAAAGACCGGACCGGACCAGACCGACAGTTTCTCGGGCCGAAAATTGCAGCCCGGACTGACCAGATTTTCTACCGGTCCTGGACCGTACGGTCCGGTCCTGAACGGGCCACGAGCGGGCCGAAAAGCTTGCTCGTGTCATCCACCCTGAGTGATTGGTGAACGAGGAAGAAAGGGGAAAAGAGAGAAAACGAGTGGAGAAGATGGGTTGCGAGGAGATAAGGTTGGGATGGAGCGGTGGACGTCCTGACAGGGGACACATGTCTTTTTTTGCGGGGAAGGGGGACACATGTCGCACGCACGCAGGACTCGGTTTAAGGGGGACACATGTCGCACGCACGCAGGACTCTCTCTCGAGCGTTCAGTGTTCTTGCTGAGTGCTCTCGCTGGTTTTGACAACTACCCCCCTCCCCCCCGCCCCCCAGCCTCCGCCCGTTTGCCGGCCGCCTCTTCGATGTCCAACCCAACCACCCATTTTTTCGCCCGTCACCACCAACCTTGCTTGCTGCCTGCGTGAGGAGAATGAGGTGCTCTTCCCGGCCGCGTCTCCACCACGACCTCAAGGTGTTCGACACTTTACTCACAAGGTATCACGGATAGTGGGGACGAGTATTTTTTCCACTTCATTTGTTCATCGAATGAGTCGTCCTCGGAGGACGAAGAGCTTGTGGTTGCTGCATTGGTCGTCAATGACCACATTGCTAGGTAGTGGCCTCGATTCAGGGGATCAATCCCGGGCCATACCCCAGCCTTGAACCGCAATAGGAAGAGCGGCCATGCCCTACTCTATGCCAATTACTTTTTGAATTCCCCTCTCTGCCGCCGCTTCTGGATGGCGAGACTTGTGTTCAATCGTATTCATGAGGGAGTGGTAGGATATGACCCATACTTTGAGTGCAAAGAGGATGCCTTTGGCAAGTTTGCATTGGTTTCTCCTCTTATCAAAAATGCACTGCGGCTATTTGCATGCTTGCATATGAAATTTCGGGCGATCTTGTGGATGAGTACATACGTATGAGTGAATCCACATATCTTAAATCAATGTACAATTCCTGCAAGGCCGTGGTGACAGTTTTGGACCTTAAGTACCCGAGAGAGCCAACTATCGCTCATACGACCCGGTTGTTGGCGATCAATGCTGTCAAAAATGAATTGTGCCACGACTTTTACGTTTCCTCGAAGAAATTACCATAATTTTAGGAGGATGCGGGCAATAATTTTTAGAGATAATACTAAAAGATAGTCTATGGTAATAACATATTTTTTATCTACTCTAAATGATGTGGAATGATAAGAAAAAACTGTTACCAACCACTATACATGCTTGTATTTCGAGATCTTATCTTCTTCTTTAGATAAGTATGGCAAATAAGTGAGAATGTATTATGATTGGGAGCTTTAGCTCCCTAAATTTTCTCATCAACATATATCGATGTGGCACTGAAGGATGGGAGGGCCTTCGAATAAATCAGAACAATATCAAGTATGAGTTCAGGAAATACCTACTTCGCAAAAAAAAAAAAAAAGAGTTCAGGAAATACCTTGTCTTTGAATGGGGAGCTCGGCATGGCACACGGAAGAATCTTCTTCTTCAGCCAATCCCTCTTACATGGAGGCGTACTTCCTTGTGACTTGGCATCTTGGATCTGCTTCTTGAGACGCTGATACTCGACACTATCCAAGATGTCTTCGGCTTCGTAGACAGCGGATCTGAGGTCGTTTAACAGTGGCTCCAAGCGAAGCCTGTAAGTGCTCTCGTCGACCACTTCCATCACCCGCTGCAGTTGTACAACCTGTGTGTCGATTATCTTGAGCTTCTCCGCCGCGTTTAAGCCGAGGAAGGCGAAACCTTTGTTGAGGATTCTGGGAACGATGGGCGAGGCAAGCCAACCTAGTGCGGTAACGCCCCATCCTACAGCAGCAGTAATGCTAACCGGATCCGGCATTGCAGGCTTCCTGAGAGGGGAGAGATGGGTAGCTACTAGCTGGCTAGGCTGCAGGATCTTTGTATGTACACATAGACCCTGCAATGGAGTTCACCGGGTGACCAGCTGGTGACAGAACTGGGCCACAAACAAGCACTGGCTGGAGTGAGGTAGGTCGACGGGGGAGTATAGAGGGGGGCTGGCTGGGGTGAGTGCCGCCGGCGAGGTGAGCAGGATGGGACGGAGCGGCCAACGTGAGCGTGAGCGTGGGTAGGTGAGCGGCGGCTTGGAGCTCCTTGATCTATTCTCCGGATCTGGTGTGAGGCTATGATAGTGTGGGGGAAACACCGGGGACGCGGGATGAGACTCATTTTCTATTTGGCGGTGGACGACTCGCGGGAGAAACGGAGCTGTTGGGTCGTCACGTGAAGACCGGATTCATGTCGGCCACGCTTTCTACTTTGCTGCTTAATTAGTGCTGACAACACGAGTTAATTAATGTACTGTCGTACTATGTAGAATGTGCCCAATAAAGTAGCCTTGTATGCATGCTGTCAAAAGCGAATTAGCCGTTAAGCATATCATATGGTATTTTACTCTGTTTATTACGTAGAATTTTAAGTTCTTCTGTTTACCTGTCCATAGCTTACGACTGACAGTAACAGCCTCCAGTACTGAAAGTGTCATGTGCATGTTGTGCTTACTGTCAAGAGAAATCTGCATTCAAAATGGAGATCTGGTTTACATATCCATTGATCAACTTGTAGTTACTAGCTACACCGGACGACTAGGTGCATCTTTTGCAATTACACACATACTGCTCATCTTACCAATCCACTAATCAAAAGCATAAGTTACGTAACCGTCACCAAGGAGCATTAAAATTCACGGTAGTAGTCATGTTCTCATAATGCTTCTTGGTCTTTCTTTTCCTCATCACTTTTTAGTTGTTTCACAATGCTGAAGCAATTAGCTGAATGCTACGTCCTCGGGCTCCAGAAAATAATAATGTAGAATCTAGTACTACTAGGGTATGGTTGTACTACACATATAACGCGGCAGGGTAGACCTTGAAGGTAGTAGGAAATTTCCAGTCAGGTTCTTAGAGCACGGATCAGTTTCATCGTCCTGTCATTGGTCCGAAAATAATCTATCTGTATATACTCCACATATATAGAGATATATACACAGTTGGTAGATGGCATAGCATTGGTGAAGTTCCTTCTCAGCGTCTCACACCAGAGGAGCCCCATCAGTATCTTCATGGGATTTGATTAGGCCCCGGCCAATTAAGAAAGGCCAGCGAGTGTTGTTGGCCTAAACGTGGCGCTCATACCGCGACATGACCAAACAGTATAATATGGTTTACCTAGGGGAATTGATGAAACCAAAGAATTACCTCAGCCGCCAGTGAGTGCACTGGGCCCTTTTTCTTTGCACTATTATCAGTTGCTCCCTTGAAGGCCGCCACCCAGTCAACTCAACCAATATTATTGTTTGTTTGTAAAGATAATGAATGTGCGGTGGCATGAGTCACTACTAGAATCGCCTACTTTGCCGAGTGCCCGAGACACACGGTGAAGGGCCAAAAAAAAAACTAGATAAAGCTTTTGCTGAGAACAGTTATCGACAAAGGGCATTCGATGCACACCTCTCATGCAAACAGATCTTTGCCGAGAATTGTCCATTGGGGACTCTACATAATTAGTGCCGAGTTCAAAAGGGGTACTGTTGTAGGGTGAAACCCTAATGGATGATCTTTTCACACTTGGAGGGGGGAAAGGGATGAGCAACAAGAGGAAATCACTCAAACAAACCTAAATCATACATCCACTATAATAGCATACATATGATCCACAAGTATATAAGAACAATCAAGGGGAAATACCACAAAGGTAAGGTTCTTCCAGGCCTGGGTTCCTCCCACTCCAAAGGAGGTGAGGTCTCAATGATAGTCTTCTCCAAGACGAGGTCTTGATATCCACTTGGGATCTTCTCGTACGAGGTCTTGATCTCCAATAGGTGTACTAGATGAGTAAAGTTCCCTCTAGATAATCTCATGCACTTTGCTAATCCTAACAAATGGCCTAGGTACAAAATATATAGGTGGCTGGAGGTGAGGGACAAGTGGAGGATAAAACAAACACTCCGCGACCGAATTCCTGTAGGGCCCGTGCGCACGGGGTAAGTAGGGCCCGTGGGCATGGGGGCCCCGTTGGCACGGTACACACCCATGTGCACGGGCTAGCAGCAGCTGCAACGAGGGGTCATGTATGCACGGGGATGACCGAAGGATGCTCCACATCATCTTCCCCTCCCCTTGGGGAAGATCCGACCTCGGATCATTAATTTCACCATGTTAGGGAGATAGGTCCTTGACATCGAAGATGTCGCTCATGTTGTAATTGTCGCGTGGAATGTCGATCTTGTAGGCATTGTTATTGTAGTGTGTGAGCACCTTGAATGGTCCATCGGCATGAGGTAGAAGCTTGGACTTGTGCTTGTTGGGGAAGTGGTCTTTGCGAAGGTGTAGCCACACAAGATCTCTAGGGTTTAACAACATGGGATGTTGATACGTCTTCAACGTATCTATAATTTTTGATTGTTACATGCTATTATATTATCCATCTTGGATGTTTTTATGCATTAATATGCTATTTTATATCATTTTTTGGGAGAGATAGACATAGATAATTCAGACTTGATTTGTTGGGCTACTCAACCTTCTCTGGAAAAAAAATATTTGGTTGGGATTTTCTCCCGATGCCATGCCACTGCCATTCACATATGTATCAAAACATGAACATTTTTTGAAATTGCAAATACCTTTAAACATGAACATTGTTATAAAATTTGACAACATTTTTCTCCCGCCGCCGGAGAGGGAGGGAACTGAGGGAGTCCTGGAGTAAGGGGTCCTCGGACAGCCGGACTATATACTTTGGCCGGACTGTTGGACTATGAAGATACAAGATTGAAGACTTTGTCCCGTGTCCGGATGGGACTCTCCTTTGCGTGGAAGGCAAGCTTGGCGATTCGGATATGTAGATTTCCTTCTCTGTAACCGACTCTGTGTAACCCTAGCCCCCTCCGGTGTCTATATAAACCGGAGGGTTTAGTCCATAGGACAAGAACAATCATAATCATAGGCTAGCTTCTGGGGTTTAGCCTATACGATATCGTGGTAGATCAACTCTTGTAATACTCATATCATCAAGATCAATCAAGCAGGAAGTATGGTATTACCCCCATCGAGAGGGCTCGAACCCGGGTAAAACATCGTGTCCCCTGCCTCCTGTTACCATTAGCCATAGATGCACAGTTCAGGACCCCCTACCCGAGATCCGTCGGTTTTGACACCGACATTGGTGCTTTCATTGAGAGTTCCATTGTGCCGCCGCGATAAGGCTTCATGGCTCCTTCAATCATCTTCAATGACGCAGTCCAGGGGGAGGTTTTCCTTCCCGGATAGATCCTCGTATTCGGCGGCATTGTACTGCGGGCCAACTCGCTTGGCCATCTGGAGCAGATCGATAGCTACGCCCCTGGCCATCAGGTCAGGCCTGGAAGCTTGAACTATACTGCCGACATCCGCGGAGACTTGATCTTCGACGTGTTCGAGCCCATGTTGATCAGCTGTGCTGAACAGTCACGACGGGTATGACTTTGATCTGCCATCGGACATTGTTCGGGAGATCTCGCCTGCGGTGGCGCCGGGAATCAATCCGGAGCAGATCGTGCCTTCCGAGGACGGGTGAATAGACCCCGCCACGGAGGCCGCACACTCATCGGCGTTGGAGCCGAACACTGATCCCACCTCCCGTGAGGGTGGTTTTATCGGACCCTTGAACTCGTCTCCGGCTACAGGATCCGAACCGCGTGCGTCCATGCCTATCGAATCCGATTGGGCACATGTCATGGAGTTCACCGCATCGGATGTTTTTCAGCACTCGCCCTTGGGGGATGTGCTGAACTCATTAAGATCTCTTTCCTTGTCAGGAGATTCTTGGCCGAACTCTGTCCAGCTCGAGTGGGAAGCGGACGACGAAGAAATTCGTTCCCCACCCACCACCCACTTCATAGCCACTGTCGATGACTTAACCGACACGCTCGATTTCGACTCCGAAGACGTCGACGGTATTTACGACGATGCAGGAGAAGAACAGGAACCACCGCTCACTTGGCATTGGACTGCCACCTCATCATACGATATATATATGGTGGACACACCAAAAGAAGGCGATGGTGACGATGCAACAAAGGACACTCCCCTCGATAAGCCACCAAAACGGCGCCTGTAGGCGCCGCTCTAAATCCCGCCACAGTAAAAACAGTGACAACAACGCAAGACATCATAACACCCCGGTTGACTCCAAAGGAAACGACGACCCCATGGACCCAGCGATGGAGCAGGATGAGCTAGGGGACGATGAACATAGTCCGGAGCCGACGCCAGATGACGCTGATCCCGAGGGTAAAATTCACCAACCTGTCTCCGGAGAGGAGAACAGCCCGGACGATGATGCACTCATCATCCCTGAAAAACTCTTGAAACAAGAGAACCTCCATAGAAGGCTTATCGCCACCGCAAGGAGCCTAAAGAAGCAAAAGCAAAGGCTTAAGGCCGCGCAGGATACACTCAACCGCAGGTGGAACAAAGTGCTCAACACAGAAGAAAAATACGGCGGTGATTGTCACACAAAGAGCTATCCAAAGCGCAAGCTGCTGCCCGAATTCGGCAATGAGGCCACAGAGCCTATTCAGCCGAAAACGACCGATCAGCCGGATCGACCGCCCCGTGGCCGTGACAAGACGGCTAATGATGCCACACACAAGACAACCCACGATCTACGTGAGCTCCTTGACAAAAAGTCCGGTATGGCCAGATCCATCTATGGATCTAGAAAGCGCGCTTCGGCACAGGATCAGAGCTACCGAAACGATCACATTGATCGAATACCAGCTAGGAATCAGCACCGAACACAACAACCGTCGACAGCATGCCACGACACGTCCAAATACAGGGGTGCCGCACACCCCCTGTGCTTCACCGATGAGGTGCTGGATCATGAATTTCCGGAAGGATTTAAATCCGTGAATATAGAGGCATACGATGGAACGACATACCTTGGGGTCTGGATCGAGGACTTTATCCTTCATATCCACATGGCTCGCGGAGACGATCTCCATGCCATTAAGTACCTACCCCTCAAATTGAAAGGACCAGCTCGGCACTGGTTGAAAAGCCTTCCTGAAAACTCAATTGGAAGTTGGGAAGAACTTGAGGATGCTTTTAGGGCCAATTTTCAAGGGACCTATGTCCGACCTCCGGACGCAGACGACCGAAGTCACATAATTCAACAGCCCGGAGAGTCAGCCCGAAAACTCTAGAATAGATTTCTTACTAAGAAGAATCAGATAGTTGATTGCCCGGACGCCGAGGCCTTAGCGGCCTTCAAACACAGTATCCGGGATGAATGCCTTGCCAGATACCTCGGCCAAGAAAATCCGAGGACAATGGCAGCCTTAACAAGCCTTATGACCCGCTTTTGCGCGGGCGAGGACAACTGGCTGGCCCGTAGCGGCACCAGCGACCCAGGCACATCCGAAGTCAGAGATGGCAACGGGAAGCCGTGACGCAACAAAAACAAGCGTCGAAAAAATGATGACAGCCTAGAGAACACGACGGTCAACGCCAGATTTAGGGGCTCTCGACCCGGTCAACGGAAGAAGCCATTTAAAGGCAGCAGAGATGGACCGTCCAGCCTAAACAAGATTCTAGACAAATTATGTCAGATTCACGGCACCCCCTAAAAACCTGCAAACCACAGCCACAGAGAGTGTTGTGTTTTCAAGCAGGCCGGCAAGCTGAATGCCGAACAAAAGGGGAGGGAGACGCCAAGTGAAGACGAGGATGAGCCTCGCCAGCAGAACACCGGAGGACATAAAAAATTCCCACCAGAAGTCAAAATAGTGAATATGATTTACGCAACTCACATTCCAAAGAGTATGCGCAAACGCGCACTCCGAGACGTATACGCTGTAGAGCCCGTCGCCCCAAAATTTAATTCCTGGTCAGCCTGCCCGATCACCTTTGATCTCAGGGACCATCCGACTAGTATCCGGCATGGAGGATCGACTGCCTTGGTACTCGACCCAATAATTGACGGATACCATGTCACATGAGTCCTTATGGACGGCGACAGTAGTCTAAACCTAATATATCAGGACATTGTCCGCAAAATGGGGATAGACCCTTCAAGAATCAGCCTAAGCAACACTACCTTTAAAGGAGTGATACCAGGCGTCGAGGCCCACTGTACGGGCTCTCTAGTACTAGAGGTTGTATTTGGTTCCCCCGACAACTTCAGAAGCGAGGAACTAACCTTCGACATTGCTCCATTCCAAAGCGGCTATCACGCACTACTCGGAAGAATGGCCTTTGCTCGTTTTAATGCAGTACCGCATTACGCCTACCTTAAACTTAAGATGCCCGGTCCACGCGGCGTCATCACAGTTAGCGGAAATACAGAGCGTTCCTTACGCGTGGAAGAATACGTGGCGGCTCTAGCAGCCGAACACTGAGCGATCCCTCCAACTAGGATAAATGGTCGGTCGTCAAGACCACAAACACGGTTAGACGAGTCCGACGCTCCACCCAATGTAACAGCCCAGTTGGGATTTCCCCACAAAAGATGCTAGGGGCTGCCCGCAAAAAGAGCCCATAGTTTGGCTCAACCCTATCAATACAATCACACATTGCATTTTCATGGTTCATTCAGATTAACGAACTCCTCGCACGAAATCTTTCACCTGGGTTTTTTCTTTTTACAGATGATCATCGTGTTACACCCTTCCAGGATACGGCACAACAGAGATAAAGGCGCAGACATGCAGCAGGGCCCCGCTCAAAGGTTTCTTTTTAGATTAAGACCCTGTGTAAACCTTTTTAATGTCTCTTGTTGCTTCTTCCCCTCTGGAAACTTTATACAACCGGGAGGGATACTGGCATTTTCGGCATTTTTGTCACACCAGACTATTGCTCATACCTGGAAACTCAGGGCTTATTATCAAGGGTGTTATTCAGCCCAGTACACTTTATAAAGTCCGAATACCTTAGGGAGTGTTCGGCGTCGTGAATTTGGCCTTATATGCATCAGCTCCGAATCATGTCTTTGGTCAAATGTGGGGTTTGCCCGGCTCCCGTGTTTTGCTACCTTACGTTCCGCTCTATCGACTAAGGCGGCACTGGAAGAACTACTGCGATTGTGCCCCGGTTCATCTGGATGAGCACCTCAGTAGAGAAAGCCGAAAACTGACTGTCATGATACATCGCGAGACTGGTCAACCACTCGATGACTCAGTGGAATCTTCGCGATTCCTCCGCATTAACGAAGGACCGGTTTCCCGGTCATGTACGTACGCGCACCATCTTTGGATGAACGCGAAGTACTAGGGGCTATATAGTAGCCCCATCGTCAAACTCCTATGGCTAAGTGAAAGTGTTAAAGCTATATAGTCCGATTGCCTGGTTCGCCACGCTATCACCTCCTTAACGGACCAAGACGTTGGATCAAGTGTGACTATGCATTTTTCCGAACACCCCCGCATTATATGTGTGGGGGCTGAATCCGACGACTGCTAACTTTCAAGTTATATACATACATAAACGGCCGCACAGGAGGCACTATAATACTTTCGGGCAAAAGTATAAACACAACCTTTATAATCAAAATAGCATTGTCTTTACAATCGAGATACATGTCATTCGAACATGGCACTCTTCGAGCATTGAGCCTCTATTAAACGGGCGCCTTCTAAGACTTTTTCAAAATAGTGCTCGGTCGGGTCCTGGCCTTCCGCCGCACCCCGGGTTGCAATAGCGGTGGTGTGCATCCCAACCCAGTATATTTTAACACGGGCAAGAGCCATCCACACACCATCTATGCACGCTGACCTCTTCAAAGCATCGATATGCGGCACACCACCAAGGAATTGTTGCACCAATCCAAAATAGTTGTCCGGCCTTGGTCCACGTGGCCAAAGATGATCCACGACAGACCTCATAGAAAGCCCGGACAACCTGTGGAGTTCGGCCCATGCGGCCATCTTTTCATTCAATGGCAGCGGACGCGTCAGGGCACTGAACTGCGACCAGAATAACCTCTCAGCCTTATGGTCTTTCCGATATTTGAAAAACTCGGTCACATCAGCAGCACTCTTTGCCGGGTCCGCATATGCGTCCGCCGCACTCCACAACTGATCCAGAGGGGCATACTTTGGATCGCCGAATTTCATACGCAACAAATAGGGCTTCCCAGCCTTATGGTCTTTCCGATATTTGAAAAACTTGGTCGCATCAGCAGCACTCTTTGCCGGGTCCGCATATGCGTCCGCCGCACTCCACAACTGATCCAGAGGGGCATACTTTGGATCTCCGAATTTCATCCGTAACAAATAGGGCTTCCCAGCCACGATATCTCCGGCTTCACGAAGCTCCTCCCTTATCCCCCTCATTTCAGAGCGGGTTTCCTTGGCTGCCTCCAGGGCCTTCTTCAGGTCAGCCGCTTTTGCTTGATTTTCCTTTTCAAGGAGCCCACGGCGGTTGGCGGCATTTTCCAGCTCGATAGCCATCTGGGCTATCTTTTCTTCGCTCCGGCGATGAGCAGCCTATTCGGCTCTTAACTCTTCGACCGCCGTCAGAGCAGCCGCATCACTTATTCGGGCTTGCTCCTTGGCTCGGGCAAGCTCCTTCCTAAGGGTCTCCACGGCAGCAACTCCATCTACAGTCACAGCATATTATAGATACTAGCATTATGCTCCTCTTAAACATTTGCTGACAAGCCGAATATACATTCCCTGGGCCTCGTCAAGTCGCTTGTTAACCAGCGCGATGTCGGCATCGGCCACGTCAAGCTGCCGCTTTAGTTTGGCAAAATCAGCAGATCGATCAGCCGCCGGACCCTCAGCTACCTGCACATAAAGCAGCACGCTTATTACCGGAGATTATGATCCTCTGTTCGCCATGTTGATGGCAACCAGAGTCTCAGGGGCTACTATCTATACAGAGCACACTTAGCATGTGCGGTACCATCAAAAATACATTTTTTGCGTACCTCAAAGCTTCTCAGCAGACTGGTAAAAGCTTCATTCAAACCACTTTTCGCGAATGAAATCCTCTCAACCACCATACCCATTAAGGCACGATGTGTCTCTGAGATGGCTGCTCGCTCCAAAAGGCCCATTAGTGTGTCCGGCTGTGCGCAGGACAATCCCGGACTCCTCCTGAAGCTCTCTTTGGGAGCTGGATATTCCAGACTCTGGGCAGCCGAAGTGTCAACTTCTGGCGTAGGTGGATTAGGAGAAATCCTCCGCGACGACACCTCAGGGTCGTCCGCCCCATGTGACGGGGAGGCAGGGGGAGGCGTCTCGCTCTCCATCATCTCCAGAGGAAGATCCCCCGAGGACGAACTCTGTGGAGAGGGGCTATGAGCCGGACTGCAACAAATATGTTTCAGTCATTATCCTCAGAGACAAAACGGGGTATATTTACCAAAGTACTCTTTTACTTACGGCTCGGTGGTGGGCTGGCCCCCTTGTGAGCGCTCTGTGGCAAGAACGCCCTCAGGGGCAGGGCCCCTTGGTGAGGTTTTCTTCCCTTGTTTAGAAGCCTGCGTTTCCAAATCTTCGGAGGCGGCCCTTTTCTTACCTTGAGGAGAGGGGATTTTAGGTTCTCCTTCCCGATTATCCTCCTTCGTGGAGGCACTTACTCCCCCAATTCGGATGTGTAAAATATGAGGCCCACATGTGGCTTCTCTATTTCCCCCCTCGTCTTCTCTTGATGGCACCTGATACGGCGCTCGCTCAAGCATCCTGGTCAACAAAGGATCCGTCGAGCCTTCGGGAAGAGGGGCCGAACACCTAATCCTCTCCGCCTTCCTTAGCCAGTCTTGGCAGAGAGCAATTTTTCAGAATGACTTTATAATTAACATAAAGGATGGTGTGTTCGGTAGCGAAATTGCTTACTTGGGTATCCGGGTGGTTGCAATTGAGACCCACGTCCTCGATGGTGTCCGGACACTTTATTCGTTATCCGAAGAATGACCCATACATCTCTTTGAGCGTCATGCTGAAGAATTGTTGAATGGTTCGCGGTCCTTCCGGGTTGAATTCCCACATACGGAGAGGGCGACGCTGACAGGGCATGACTCGACGAACCAGCATCACTTGCATTATCTTGACAAGACTGACATCCCTCTTAAGGAGGTCTCGGATGCGGCTTTGCAGTGTCAGCAAGTCGTTAATCGGCCCCCAATCCAGCCCCTTGTTGACCCATGACGCCAGTTGCGGCGGGGGGCCCGAGCAGAACGCTGGAGCGGCCGCCCGCTTTGTACGTCGGGGAGCTGTGATGTAAAACCACTCTTGTTGCCATAAATCAGATGTTTTCGTGAAAGAACCCTTTGGCCATGGGGCGTCGGTGCCTTTTCTTATTATAGCACCTCCGCACTCCGCGTGACGCTCGTCAATCACCCTCGGCCTCACATTGAAGGTCTTGAGCCATAGGCTGAAGTGGGGAGTAATGCGGAGAAAGGCTTCACACACGACGATAAACGACGAGATGTGCAGGATGGAATCCGGAGCTACATCATGGAAATCTAGCCCGTAATAGAACATAAGCCCCCTCACGAAGGGATCGAGACTAAAAGCTAGCCCTGAAAGGAAGTGGGAAATAAATACGACACTCTTGTTAGGTTCAGGTGTGGGGATGACCTGCCCTTGAGCAGGCAGCATGTGTGTGATTTCGGCGGTGAGATACCTGGCCTCCCTAAGCTTCTGGATGTCCTCCTCTGTGACGGAGGAGGCCATCCACCGGCCTTGAAGGTTGGATCCGGACATGGTCGAAGGTCCGATGTGCTTTAGCTTGAGCCTTGGGTGTTGGAACTCAAGGAGCGGGAGGGGAAGGATCGAGCATGGGAAGAAAAGGACAGGCCTTGGCCCCCCTTATAAAGAGGACGAATATCAAGCGTCCCCCGCATGACCATTTGGGACTTGCCTAAAATCAAGGAGTCATACTAAACTAACACAGTTGGGTTACCCACACCTGTATTGATGAGAATCCCGTGATAAGGGGACACGATCTCTGCTTCGACAAGACGTGCCAATAAAACCGCCTCGCAACACGTGTAGTGGCTGGTTGTGAGAAATAGTTCGATAAAAAGCTGTCAGCATATTAGATTTGTGGAATATTGTACTCTCTACAATGGTATGCGGAATTTGTCTTGCAGAGCCGGACACGATTCTCATGTTTAAAATCTTCTATGGAGTATTCGGAGAAGGAACCCGCCTTGCAATGCCGAAGATAATCTGCGCGCCGGACTCATCGTCATTGAAGCTTGGTTCAGGGGCTACTGAGGGAGTCCTGGAGTAAGGGGTCCTCGGACAGCCGGACTATATACTTTGGCCGGACTGTTGGACTATGAAGATACAAGATTGAATACTTCGTCCCGTGTCCGGATGCACTACAAAAAAATACACTTTCGTGATGATACGTGTTTGTCACAGTAGGTCGTGTTTTTTGTCATGCATGTACATCCATGACAAATTTATGACAGAATCAAGATAGTCATACCTGTGCTGTCGTATAAGTGTTCCATGACATTACGAAAATTATCATCACGGAAGTGTCCACTTCCATGACGATAAATCATGCGTCACAGAAGTGCTTTCGTTAAGGGTGACCGACACATGGCATCCACCGTAACGGAACGCCGTTAAGCTATCGGGTCAGGTTTTGGATCCGATAACCCATTAACAGCCCTGACCAATAGGGATTTTCCACGTGTAAAATCATCATTGGCTGGAGGAAACACGTGTCGGCTCAACGCTGGCACAGATGTCATCCACTCATTGGACAGAAGGCCCCTATGATACGTTGACACGTGGCACGGCCCAACAGAGGCCCATTGCTGTGAAAAGGCCGGCCCATTTGACTTGGTCAAGAGGTGACGGGCCGGCCCATGGAAAGCCTGTTAATGACCTGTTCGCATATAGCCCATATACAGCCCGCTAACCCAAGGCCCGTTACGCCCTATTCGAATTAGGCCCAGTAGCATCATCTGGGCCATCCAATATGATTCCAGCCCGTTTTCATTTCTGGCCCATGTATGGCCCATGACGTCTTTCGGCCCATATGAGGCCCTATGTAACTCTTGGCCTATTAACGGCCCGTGGTGAAACTGGCCCGTAATGAACAGTGTATCACTTTACACCCATTAACGGCCCGTGGTGAAACTCATGTATAGAACAGTGTATCACTTTATACAAATTAACGACCCGTTATTCCGTTGGGCTGTTTCCAGCCCATGTTATCTTTCGGCCTTCTCAGAGCCCATTTATTCCTGGGCTCATTTCCAGCATTCGTTTACTTACGGCCCGTTACTATCATTTTTTGCTTGTGGGCCAAATTCAGCCCGTGGTTACAGTCGGCCCGTTTGTGGTCCGTTAATACGTTGGGCCTTTTTCATAGCGTCATCAAATACGGCCTATTAACGATGGCCCGTTATGTCGGCCCATGAACGGACGATTCCAACTCTAGCCTGTTTACGGCCAGAATGCGGTCTATTTGGCCCATGTTTGGCCAATCGATCATATGACCCGTATAAGGCCCATTGATGATACAACTCGTAGAAGGCCCATTGTTTCTACAGCCCGTAGAAGGCCCATTGTTTCTACGGCCCGTAGAAGGCCCACTATTTCTATGGCCCGTAAAAGGCCCACTGTTTATACGTCCCGTAGAAGGCCCACTTTTTCTACGACCCGTAGGTCCAGTGTCACTACAGTAAATATTAGCCCATGGTTATTGTGGCCTAGTTTAAAAAATAAGTTATTGCAGCCACTAGCAAACCGCAGAAAAAGAACTGCACTGACTACAAGCAAACAAATAAACAAGATAACAAGGAAATAAATAAGCAAGCAACTTACACTAGGCTATCACGGCTATTACACATATTACATCAACTGGGCATCAAAGTTCGCCACCAGTGCAAATATAGGGAACACAACAGCATATAAACGCCGCAACAAAACAAGTCCAGAACTGAAACCACTTCAGAAGAGCTCAAGAAACAATATCCTGGGTACGCATAATGCTAGCAAGATGCTTAACAAGCTTATTAACTTTCTCTTGTTTGGCGCTTAAGTCCTCCAGCGCTTGCTGTTGCACCAGAAAGTATGCATCTGAATTCTACAGGGACTTCCTCAGTCCTTCGGCTTCCTATCGCATAACATCTGATCAATGTCTTTCAACTTGAAGTTGGGACTCAAGAAGCCGAACTGATTCAGGTTACGAGTTCGGAGAGCTGGTGCCAGCAGTGGTAGCCAGTAACTCGAACACTACATCAAGACATGACTTTGGGGTTGTCTCAGTGTCTTCAATATAGTTTTTAACAGCTTTCTTGGAGACCAACAGGGATGTCTCACTATCTTGAACCTTATCTGCATTACTTCCTTTACCATTGCATAACAGGGTACTCTTCTCCAATATTTTATCCGCGTTCTACAAGAGAAACAAACAAACACATCTCAGGTTTACAATGTAGTATATGAAACTCATTTTGGTAAACCAGTTTAGTAGTAAGGTGGACAGGATAACAACATGAAACAAACATATATCTATGTAGTATGGTCATTGTATGGTCTATATCATTCTAGTTTATGTTGCCAAATCAAGATAGATACAGTTCGAATCATATCTATTTAAGACAAAGCAGCATAGACAGAATATAAGTGTGGGAAACTACACAGCAATAACAACACTTGTAATGTTCATGGCATGAGAACATAACTGTTTATTCAATTGAAACTGAAATCAACATAGAGCAAGTTACAACAGCAAACAGCCAAACAAATTGAAGAAACAGGTTTAAAACATACCTGTTGCGCCATTGGAGTTTCAATTGCATCCTTCAAATTTGAAATTGGTTGGTATCAGTAAATACAATGATGCAAGAGCAAAGTAGTATGAACCATAGCTATGGAACCTGACCTGAGAACAATTCTTCTTCTTCTTTAAGCGTTGACTTCGGGTTCGGAGTGGTGGCCCTCGTGATTTGGGCACTACAGTTGCCTTACTAACTGCTCGTGTTTGGGTGCTCTGTGGTGGATACGGTGCTCTGTCAACGGGAACTGGGTGTCTATCTGCTGGGGTTGGGGTTAGAAGGGGTGTAGTTGGTTCTCTGTCCAACTGGGTAGGGGTACAATCTGCATGAGTGTGGGTTATGTGTGGTGGGGCTGGTTCTTGGGCAAGTACAACCGTGGTTCTATCTGCATCGACAGGTAGCACGATCTTTTCTGAAGATCGTGTTTTTACTCCCACAGATACTGCCATCACTCCCTCCAATTGAAATGGCTGATAAACAAGAGAAGTAATTGAATGTACATACATTGTAAGATAGACATGTGCAACGGATAGTAGGGAAGAAAACAGGGCATGAAATAATTCACATTTATGTTGTCTAAGCAAACAGAATAGCAGGACATAATTTCACATATATGATGGCTAATTAAATAGGATAGCATGACACAATTTCACATGTATGATGGCTAACTAAACAGGATAGAATGACATACTTCAAAATATGATGACTATGTAAACAGGATGACATGATATAACTATATGACGTGTCTATTAAAGTGGTTGGCATGCCATAAATCACAAACATGCCGTCGATGGAAACATGATGGCATGATATAATTCACGGATAGAATGACATAATTTGAAATATGATGACTATGTAAACAGGATGAGATGATATAACTATAGTATGTCTTTAGAAAATGGGTTGGCATGCCATAATTCAGATACATGCTGTCTATGTAAACATCATGGCATGACATAATTCAAATATATGATTTATATACTAAGGAAGTGAGCAGAGGGCAACCACATATATGATGTGTCAACTAAGGAGATGGCATTCAATATTGTGTATATGATGTAAAAACTAAGCATTGCAATACAACATATGCATTATATGAGTAATATAACCCTGCCAAGTTTGAGCATACACCTCAGGGGGATAATAGGACTGGTCATCTGCCTCTGAATCCTCCTCTGAAGAGCTGTCTATAACCAACAAGATATCTGCTTCAGCAGGTAGCATTGTCTGCTCTGAAGACCTTGTTTTCACTCCAGATTTCTCCATCAGCAATTCAAATGGCTGATGCATAGGAAGAGCAGTTGAATATACAAACATTGTCGACAAAAGCAATGAGAAATACAAAAAAAGGACGGCAAGATATAATTCACATATATGAAGCTTGCCTAAACAACATGGCATTGCATAATTCACATACATAATGCCTTGCAACAAGATAAGATTGCATAATTCACATATATAATATCTTGCAACAAGATGGCATTGCATAATTCACATATATGGTAATTAGACACTAAACGGGTGTCATTCACACAAAGCATGTCTAAACTAAGCAAATGACATAGCAGTGCAAGATACCATATGCATGATAAGCAACATAACCCTGCCAAGTTAGGGCATGCACCTCGGGGGGGGGATATGATTGGTCATCTGTCTCTGAATCCTCCTCTGAGGAGCTATCGGTAACTAGCAAGACATGCGCTTCGTCAGATAGCATTGTCTGCTCTGAAGACCTTGTTTCCACTCCAGATTTTTCCATGACTGTGCCGAATGGCTGATGCACAGGAAGAGTAATTGAATGTACTAAAATTGTTGACAAATTTAACACATAATAAAAAAATGATGGCATGCCATAATTCACATATAAGATGACTGGCTAACCAGGGTGGCATTGCAAAATTCACATAAATGATGCCTGGCTAGACAAGATGGCATTGCATGATTCACATATACGATAAAGAAACTAAACAGATGGCATTGACACAAAGCATGTCTGAACTAAGCAGATGACATCTTTAATGTATACAGTAAGCAATGCAAGGCACCATATGCATGATATTACCAACATCAGCATGCCAAGTTAGAGCGAAGACCTCATGGGGTAAATAGGAGTGATCTTCTCCTTCTGAATCCCCCTCAGAATAGTTATCTTCCTCTTGATTACGATCCGAAATGGGTGGAGGGGGGCTGCCTTTGCGCCCACCATGGAACGACGTCTGCATGAAATTTTATTGCCACGCAAGGCTCGTCTCTTTTACTCTACATGATCAGTTCCATTGTGTACAATAACTGGCATGCATAGTAATAAAACATAGTGAGATTATGTAAGGAGTGCATGCACAAATCCAGAGTGATGGTAGCAAACTACGGATAGACCCAAAACCAATGATAGCAGGTAGATAATAGCTTTAGTTAAAAAATACAGATAATGGCTCCTTTAATGTTTGTTTGCACCCAACATGAAACTCATAGTAGACACTGGAGATTAACCAGATAGTAGACAAATAGTACTAATTGCTGCCCCAATATGTACCCCACAACCATTTAAAAACTCAAGTTTCAGCATTAGTTTGGACCTGACTCGGAGTATAATAGGTGAACATGATGATAATGTAGCATGTCATCATATTAAGCGACGCATAACGTAAGCAGACACGGAAGAGTGCGACCTCTCTTTCGGACCCGTGTATTCCTCAAGGTCATCTGCTCAGTTGATGATGGTAATGAAGTTGTCATGGCTGCCAAAGGCGGGGAAGAAGATCTGAGGCGGCGAAAGACAGTCTGGAGAGTGGATCCCTGCTGTGGTGAACCCTTCCGTCATTAGAGCAGCTGAGTTGGGTGGGAACACAGCACCGCAAGAGCAGGACAAACCACACAAGGTTTTCTTTGACACATATCTGTAACAGAAGTAATTGAGTAAGGGCTTGTTTGAATTTGAGGATTCTAATAATGCAGGGATAGGAAATAGACAGGAATAGGATAGGAATGCACGTGCAAAACAGAGAATTTAAAAACACAGGATTTCTGCCAATCTGGGTGTTTGATTCACAACAATTGGAAGATCACAGGATGCAAAAAAGCATGGTGAGATTAAGTCAAACCACAAGAAAATGTACGATTATAATGCTATTATGCTACTATCTCTTAGTCTTGTGCTTGATGAATAGGAATATGAAAAGGAGGAGAAGTGGAAATTAGAATTCCTACGGTTTTTCTTTCAAGGAGACACTAAAGGAACAAATCCTATAGTTTTCCTTTGCTCCATTCCTTTGCACCAAATTCATGAAAAGTAGTACCATATGAAACTTTCCAATTCCTATGTTTTTCATTCACTTTTCCTTTCAAGCACTGGCGATTGTAGTAGGCAGGCTCGAGCAAGGAAAATCCTACACTAAAAAAATGTTTTTGTGCAACTTCTATTACTTTGGACCCAGGCCACTGCCATACTAGCTCAACTCCCAGGCCCATCGACAAATGCACAGCTCAAACGCGCAGAGATAAATAATGATGACGTTCAAGAGAGTCCATCACGGATAGTTAAGTTTCCTGGTACCTCACTGCTTGTCATATAGTAGGATAAAATAATCGTATTTCCCGTTACTACGAGTGCTCAGTGGACAATATATATAACATGTAGAGTAAAAAAGAGATGCAACAAGTGTACAACCTCTTTGGCGAAGCCATGTCGATCTCAGCGTGATTGGGTTGGCCGGTGAGGATGCTCCGGCTGACTTTGCTGTCGGAGGAGGGGAAGAAGATCTTAGGCGTATGGAGATGGAGCCCGAGGTACTGCTTCGCTGTGATGGAGGGTTTCGTCGTTGGAGCAACTCCGGTGAGTTGTATGACGCCGAGGCTGAAGCAGGACAAGAGAGACAACGAACAACGTTAACCTGAGTGGAATTCTAATAGCATCTCCAATACATGACATAAAATACATAACCACAAAGTGCTAGATGTAAAATACATCAGCCACTCATCTCTGAACTTAACTGTCAAAACTGAACTTAACTGTCGAAACTGAACTTAACTGCTGAAACTGAACTTAACTGTCAAAACTAAATTTTGCTGTCGAAAATAAATTTTGCTGTCGAAACTAAACGCACTAGCAAGGCGAGGCTACACGTCGGTCGACTGACTTTTTCATCTCTGGTTAGTGGATTTTGCAGCCGTTGGATACGAAATCAATGGCCTGCGCTTCATCTTCAACCTCCACCCCCTGAGCCGCCAGCCACCACCGGCCAAACAGCACCCCCCGCCGCCCACAGCCGGCGGTGCGCCGCCCCGCCTGCCCCGAAAACACTCTCCACCGCCGGTCTGCCGCCGCCTCGGTCATCCCTCT
>NC_041393.1:712929410-712966893 GCF_002162155.2 Triticum dicoccoides
CCACCGCCCCGACACCGCCCCGCCAACGCCGGAGACCATCACCCCCATCCTGAACCCTAAGATAGATAGTGGAGTACCTCTTCGGTGAGCCCTCCTTCCCGCTATGGCTGGTTCTTCTTTGACCCCGGCGAGCCCACCCCTTGAAAATTGACTGACCCAAAAGTCGATTCAGTCGACTGAAGTGTAGCCAAATCGGAGCAGCATCACAAGCAAGAGCAAGAGCGAGAGCAACAACGCGAGCAAGAGCAATAGCAAGAGCAGACTAGGCAGGGGACCGAGAGTAAGAGCAGAGCAGCAGCGCAAGCGAGAGCTAAAGCAGCAGCAGCTCCTACTGATGTGGACGTCGCCGCCGAGGTATCGACACCGTGGAGGAAGTGGCCGTCGACGCCGCCGTGGATGGAGCCACGCCGTGTCGGCTCGGGACCGAGCGTCGGCAGCACCATGAGATCGAATCAAGAAGAAAATACGGCGATTAGTGTACAACCTCTTTGGTGGCGCCGATTAGGCCGCAGCTTCATCCGAGGAAACGGTGATGATGATGCTCTTCCGGTGGTGCAGGTGAAGACGGCGGTGTGGGAATGGAGGTGGCGCGAAAGATGTCGGGGCAGCTCCTTGGAGGTGGAGGACGGGGTGGCTGAACCGGCGGGACGATGAGATCGACGATGGATCCTCATCTGGTACGATGGATGAGGGACGTCAAGGTGTTGATGTGGACGACGTCGTCGGGGAAGAGGCTTCGGCTGGGTGGCGGACGGAGCAGGGTGTGGGGTTTCATTGCGGGGTTTCACGACCTCGGTGTACGAATGGGTGGGGGGATGGGATGGCAGTGGGGAAGCATGGCTTAGAGACGCGCTTGCCCGAAATGTGGGGTAAGTTACGAAAGTACTCCCCACCGATTTGAGGTGGTTCTTTCGGTTCAGGGGTACCACGGGCATCTCGCGTGTCGGGATTTCACAGGAGGTGGGAGTTTTCGCGTGCGTTGTAATTTTGGAATAGCAAGGCGCGGGTTGAGATGGAGGGAGTTGTCGGAGCACAACGAGACAAAGATATATCTTAAATATTTCGGGCTAACAAGGCGCGGGTTGAAGAGACGGGAGTTTCGCAGCACGATATACAGAGATGCTAGCTTCAATATTCGGCATAACAAGGCGCGGCTTGAAATTTCAGAAGAACAAGCTTAACGTGTACCAAAAAAAGACAATTTGCACCTCAACATGCACAACACACACACAACCACCATTTAGACTAGAGTAAGATACACGTGCATTGCACGCATTAGATTTGGCAACCAAATTATGAATAAATACCACATTATAGCATGCAAGCTTTGAGTCATATATGCATGATGTAGATGTTTGTTTAATTCTTATTGTTCATTTCATTCAAAATCATCTAGTTTTTAGCTAATCTATTTTAAGATTCCTGGAATTGTGCGTTGTAAGACATAAAGTAAAAACAAATAATGGAAAATCATGTAGAAAAACATTAGGGCAATTCTGATACGGAATATTCTAGAACAAATAAGAAGTGCTTGTGTTTTGATGTTTGTGCATTATGCTTATGTTCAACCATGGAGTCTTCTAGATTATACATGTGGCGAAATCTGGTGGAATCTAGATGATATCCAACGGCCAATAGTGCTCAAATTTGCCATCTTTGGACCATCGGATTCGCCTCATCCAACGACCATCTTTCAAAGTTAAACTTACCCACACACAATATAAAAAATATATTTAATAGTGTGTCCATGCACGGATGCGACGTGGCCAAATGATGTCTGCCATCGGTATCTCAAATTCAAATCAGTCCGACCTTGTTCAATGTGTATACATTACAACATGCTCGTTTCCAAACCACACCGCGCAGATCTCCGTTATATTCATGCATGCATGGGTTTCAAACATCAAGATCTCTTATTCAAATATTTGAATTCAACTTTACATTGATTATGACCTCACCTATTCTTTTACACCCACACAGTAGTCTCCTCTTTATAATCGTACCACTAACTTTCTCTCGTGCATGCATGCACACACACACTACCAGTCGACATTATCCATCACACACATGCAATCTTATTCTTCAGGTCGGTCTCCCATGAAGGCACACACCCACACACATCCCCCTCTCCATCATATCGGGCATTCTTTATCTCTCACGCGTGCATGCGCAACGATCGATGTTCCTCTATGTATGTGTGTATATAGCTAGGTCTTTCATAGTTTTCCACACAAACCGATCAATCGATATATCCAGTGAGGTCTCACCCTCTTTCCCACGTCCACATCGATCAATCTATACCTCTCTATATAGGATTAACATATATAGCTAATACACCCACATTAATTATATATCCAACGTCCCCCTCTCATCATCCATGCCTTCCGCTTCATCTCTCAAATGCGTGCACAATGGCGAAGACAGGGGGCAGTAAGGGCCCTGCCCCCCCTAACATCACTATATATCGAGGCTAATATGAATGTGATCATTAGACAATTGCTACTAAAAAAGGTTTAATTTCATGAATTGACCCTCCTCGTAAAGGATTAGCAATGCTTGGCCCCCTAGCTCATTTATTTTTCATGGCTCCGCCACTGCGTGCAACAGCGCACGTGTTCGCCCCCTCTCTCTAAATATCGATCTCGCACTTGTGCATTCCTTCATAGTCTCCCTCCACTCGGCCCCTCGCACCATCTTCTAGCCCCCACCGGATTTTGCCACATGTACAATCTAGCAGACTCCATGGTTGAACTTAAGCATAATGCACAAACCTCAAAAGAACAGTGGTTCTCTTTTGTTCTAGAATCTTCCGTATCATAACTGCCCAAACTTTTTTTCTAGTTGAATTGCCATTATTTGTTTTTTACTTTATGCTTTACAACGCACAATTCCATGAATCATAAAATAGATTAATGGTTTCTTTGATTCAAAGGATTCTGAAAGGAATTTTGGAGGATTCTAATCATTAGGAATTTTTCCTATCTTGGTTGTTTGATTCGTAGGATTGTAAACCATAGGAATTTTTCCATATGATTCATTTGCACTAGATTTCATAGGAAACATCCCATCCACTCAAACCTCTTTGAAAGAATTTTGCGTTTTCTCCATGCACAATCAAACACTCATACAATCATGTAGGATTCAAGACGACATTCCACTACAATCCCATGTTTTTCCTATTCCCGCGTTCTTAGCTTTTTTATAAAAACTAAGAGGGTGCTTGGATCCAAGGGACTTATTTTAGTCTGACTAAAAATATTGTCTTTAAGAGACTAAAATTCCAAGCACCCCTGGCTAAAGAGGGGCTAAAACTAGTTTTAAGACTAAATTTTTTTAGTCAGGGGTACCCCTACTAAAATGTGGATTAGTCCTCTCTCTCCTCATTTAACTCCTCTCCTTTAACACGGGCGAGTTCTGGATTGGAGGGTTTGGAGGATAATAAATGCTCATTAACTTGATTTTAGTCTCCTTAGTATTTGGATCCAAGCATGGATGAGGCTAGCATGTTATAGTCTCACTACTTTTAGTCATGGGACTAAAACGTATCCAAGCACTCTCTAATTGATTTTGAATGAGATGAACTATAAGAATTAAATGAAGGGCTACATCAGGTATATATGACTCAGAGCTTACATGCTATAGTGTGGTATCTATTCATAATTTGGTTGCAAAATCTGATGCGTGCAATGCACGTGTACCTTACTAGTACTTCGAGTATGTGCAAAACACATAAATTAGAATACCAATGGAACACTACACAGTGTCTCTCTTACAGTTCATGAAGGCACGTGACACATGTGGAGGCGTTGTCGCGACCTCCTTGCGTGGATTGATCACAGTGACGTGCTGCTGGGTCCAACAGAATGTACTCGTCCTCCCTGAGCCATACTGGCGGTACATGCACGAAGCGAAGATGTGCACGCACGCCACGCACGCACTCATTCCCTCGCACGCACACGCGGGTACACGGGCGGATGCAATTTTGTACCAAGATCCAGCCCATGTGATAATTTGACGCGTGTAAAGTCGTTCACTTCATTGATGGTCAATTAATACAGCGCATGCAAATTGAGTGGACGTGAGGGCGGAAGAAAGACATTATTACTCCACTACGCGCATGCGAGTAGTTAAATCGTGGGTTGCTAGTAGTACTTCCATTGGTTTCCTTCGTATTTTGTGCCAATTTTGACAGTAACATAATATTGACGCATTTGAGCAGTGTAGTACTTGAAATTTATATTCCGCTAAACTCATCGGGAGCCGTTTCGGGCCTCGAAACCAAAACCATCAATTAATCTTTACCTTGTTCTCATCACATTCGAAAGCCTGCTCACACCTACTAGTACGTACTAAACCTGAACGTGTTCCGACTATGCAGGTATTAGTACTAGTGCTAGTACTTAGGTTATAAAAAGGGGAACTACCTAACCGAAAATTACTCTACCTTTCCTCCTCATAAGTGCTTCTTCTTCGTCCGTCGTTGCCATGGCCGGTGAGCAGAGCTCTAGGTCGAGAACTACTCGTAACAAGGGAGCGGCAACCAAGGCTGCGAAAAAAAAGAGAGGGCTCGCCGCCATGCAGAGACCTCGAAAGATCTCTCACGGGCAGGCGATGGCTCCCAGGAGCGCCCTAGCCGCGGAGGCGAACATGCCGAGCCGGCGGTGCTGGAGTCGTTATCCCTTGACGGCATGCCCGATCAGCTCAATAAGCACCTCAATAAGTAGAAGGAGTTCATCCAAGGCTTGATGGAGTTGCTGAAGGAGAGCCTCGACGACATGCCCGCTGAGCTCAATCAGCAGGGGGAGTTGACCGCCGACTTGGTGATGCTGCTGAAGAAGAGCATTGCCTCGGAGAAGAAGGCGACCGGTGAAATCCTGCGACTTCAGGAGGACAAGGCGAAGCTCTGCCACGAGATCGACCTGTTGAAGGAGAAGAACGCCGGCTACAAGAAGCTGCATGAGAATAGTAGTTCCTCGATGAAGATGCTGCAGGCCCTCGTCATGGAACAGAAGGAGGAGTTGCCGAAGCTCTGCATCGAGCACCCGGCTGCTGTCAAGGTACGTAATGCGGCCGTGGAACAGATGATGAAGGCTCATGTCGAGAAATCCCGCGTCATGGACAGAATGAAGAAGATGGCGGAGGAGACGCGCAAGGAGATGGAGGTCGTGGAGGCGATGAAGAAGCAGTTACGACTCCACGGTGAATTAGATCATTTGGGGTGATAATCTTCCTTCCTCTTTTGCTGCTGTGTTTCATCTTTTGCTTCGGGTGTTTCGCCGCACGTGTCACGTTTTCTGCGAGGCATGAATAAAACAATGGTTTTTTAGGGAATGAATAGAACAATGCTAACAATGAGATGACTAGCAAATTAGATCATTTTTATCGCCATATGGCACTGGGCTGCCGTGTTTCATGCTCCTCCGTCGCAGTACTACTCCAGTGGAAAATTTGAGTATACCGCACGGTTCTTTGCTCCTCCTCGATCAGGTCGTCGGCACATTTATACGAGCAGTTAAATCACAAGGCCCCGCCTTCCAGCAGTAATGAGCCGTCAAATCACAAAGTCCCCCGCCTCTCGTGAAACCGACCAAGCTAGACTGCCCCGCCCTCTAGCCTTTTAAAAAATGTATACTTTTGTACAGCAGTAGTATCGATGGATTGCGCCATGGAGCAAAACTTGAAATTCAAAAAAATGGTGGTACATATAGAGAGCGCTCGTCGCCAAATTATGCATATAGTACTATTAAAAAGGCTAATAACAATAATGGTGTCCAGCACAACCCAGCCCTCAAATAAAACTAAGCACCCTGGAATTCTTTGACAAAACTAAGCACCCTGAAATTCTTTGACAACTAAGCTGCTGGCTATATGATGTTGGCCATATATTTTGTACGTATATAATGTGAAGAAACGAGTGGTAGTACTATACCAACTAAAAGATGAAATGTAAGAAATACTAGTATGTATGTACTGAAGAGTTAAAGTAACAAGAAGAAACATAACATAGTTCTGCTGGGGGCTCAGCACAATACACCCCTCAAATTAAACTAAGCACACCTGAAATTAAACTTTGCAATGATTCCGGTAGACACTGCATTAGAACCACCATGAGCAACGACACTGCCACCTTACTCGGAGTCCTCGTCCACGTCCTTGACTTCGTCCTTGTCCCTCTTCCTCTTGGCCGATACTTCTTTGCTTGAACCGCCAACTTGGCTGTTGCTCTTCATCCAACGCTTGTAGATATTGAAACAAAGGTAGCGATCCATTGCATCGTAGTGGATGTGGTCTATATCTAGTACATTCTGCTGCCATGCATGACGATGAAACGTGTATGGAGGTTTCTCCAGTTTACCGTACGAAGGATGAACCATGGCTCCTGCCAGGGTCAGCATTGAAGGCTGACGAGAGGACACCAGCCGATTCTTTTGGAGGTCGAAGGTGTTGCCTACAACGAGGCCTATCCGACGCAGGACTTCTTTGTCGTTACCAAAGTCTACAATAACGAATTTGACTAGGTTGCTCTCGAGGAAGTCCTTAAAATCCTGGCACTCAACGTCGGCATGGCATATGTGGTAGACCAAGCATAAGTCATGCACGCAAACCTGGATCACGGCGGGCTTTTTCCTCTCTTCGTCCTTTAGATCCTTCTCTCGTCCCACGACTGTGGTGTACTCAACATCTAGCCCAGCGAGCCACTCATCAGCTGAGTCTTCGAACATGCGTCTGAAGCGAGAAAGGCATCCTTTCACCGTCGCGGAAGAATGGGTGTAGGTGAAGTCAAACTCATCGCCGGTGATGGTTCTAACCATCGCGGAAGAACGGATTTGGGAGGAGGTTTAGGATTAGTGGAGCTGCCGTAAAGTGAATGGACGGGACGACTAGGAGCGAACCGCCATAGTATTAAAGGACGTGCGGGGACGAGTAGGAGCGAACTGCCAGCGTGCGAACGACAGGGTAGTGGCTTTCCATTCTCCCATGATACGGGCTTCTGAGAGCCCTTGGATCTGAGATCGAACGGTTGCATGGCGTGATTCTAGACCTATGGGTGAATATCTTATCCTAGAGGGTTATTCTGCAAATTTTCAGCAACTTAGCATGCGACCGTTTGATCTCAGATCCAAGCCCGTATCATGGTCGCGCCTACCACGACCATCGCGTCGCTCGCGCGGTCGCGCCCTTGGAGATTTAACACGGTGCGTTCGGCAATCTGATGTTGGCATGTCATACATAGTCATCACTTAGTCACTCATACTACAACAAGGTTGGCTATAAGGTTGGCTATAAGTGTATTTTTTTACTCCTCTCTATCTCTTTCTTCGTACTCCCTCCGTCCCATAATATAAGAACGTTTTTGACACTAGTGTAGTGCCAAAAACATTCTTATATTATGGGACACAGGGAGTACTAGTATTTATTGCATTTGCCAAGGAGTGACCTCTTCCAATGAAATGGTGTTGCTAAGTTTGCTTCATTTAATTAGCTATAGACTCAAAATTGTCTTTTCACCTAGGTACACGTGCTTAGCACTGTTTCTTCCTTGGGTCACCAAACTAGTCTCTCTCTTCTTGATTAACTTGCCACATCAGACTTTATGCCTATGTGGCAAGCTTAAGCACCTGTAGGAGCAAGTAAGGTGCCCGTCCGTTGCACGGAAGAGTGAAATGCATTGATCGGGGTGTTGTTTATTTTGACAAAGGATGTGGGGGTCATCTCATGTGTAACAGGTATCGATAGGTTTCTTCGGATATTATTTCATCTCTAGAGCTCAGAAACATCCGGGTGAAATAGATAAAAAAGTATCTTTTGCAAACAAAAGCGTTCAACTGTTCAACCTGCATCCAAAACTTGTGAAGAAATAACTCTTATTGTGCTTTGCAGAAAATGGTTCATCATAAGTCTTTCACCGGTACTGTAGTAAAAATTCATACATGGAAGATTCTAGACTAAACCATAAATGGATACACTTTTATTCATGCGCGATACTCCAATAGAGCAAGATCATGCATGGAAGTCTCCACAAGCTTAGACAGCGGATTACATCGAGCGAAGATTAATGATCAACATTTAACTTAGTAATGCATATGTCCAGGTGAACCTCCTTGGAGTCCCCATGCACATTCTTGGGGGTCAAATAGTACCATGCACCTTCCATGTCCACATCGGTGGGAAGGTCCCAGCTCGGCAGAGTCCAAGTCAGCTTGACGTAGCCAGTGTCGCCGCCCACGGACCTCCGAGGGGTAGTAATAGTGAGCACGCACCCGTACATCGGCCTCGTGTCAATGTCAGTGTCAGCGGCGTCGCCCCTGACGCACACTACAGAGATGTGGCGGCGGCCTGCGCGGGCCTCGCCGGTGGCCATGATCAAGAGGAAGACGCTGTCGTCCTCCTCCGAGACTAGCAGGCGGTGCTGATCCTCCAGCGACTCCGGCATGGTGAACGGGTAGCATGTCTCGTACTTGATGTTCTTCGCCAAGGGACAGTAGTGATCGCCGCACGCCTGCGTCAGGTGATGCACGATGTCCGCCGGCGAGCCCCAAAACAGCACCGGGCACTCATAGCAGTAGACGAAGGGCTCCTTGGAGGCATCGACCAGGCCGTCCATTAACCGGGAGTGGCTGTAGGGGACGTTCCACCAGTTGAATATATGAGCAAGTTACTACGAGATTTACTACAAAATAAATCATGACAGATATAACAGAGATTAAACTAATCATGCGGACTAGCATAGTAGATGAACAGATCGAGTCTAGGACACAGAGTAGAAACATGAATTCTACCATGATTTCGAATAGGAAGGACAGAAACACATACGGTGCAATGGGAGCAGCACCATTGGCGTTGAGGTTGTCGCCCATGTCATTGAGGAAGAGGTTGCCGAGGTCGGGGAAGAAGTCGTCGTCGGTGAAGTCGTGGCTGCTAGTAGTCACGAGAGTGCGCTCCCCAAATGTCAACAGCGCCCGCCGAATGGAGCGCAGGAGGGAGTGGCTATAGGGGCCGAATGGAGCGCAGGAGTAGGCCATGAAGCAGTAGATGGTGCTCCTCCCTAGTCTCTATTCTTATCTATATCTCTACTACTCTTCTTTGTTTTTTATAATATACTAGTTGTAGTTGTCAAATCGAATAGTACTGCGCCGTCCACTGCACGCCCGGCTCAACACGCCTCCTCGCCTCCATTAAACCTGCATGCAAACCGAGAAACCACTCCGGCCCGCGGGAGGAAATTTGTCGGTTGCCGCGGGAGGGTTATTCTGCAAATTTTCAGCAACTAAGCATGCGACCATTTGATTTCAGATCGAAAGGCTGCCAGCACCCCGTATCATTGTCGCACCTATCACGACCGTCGCGTCGCACGCGCGGTCGCGCCCTTGGAGATTTAACATGGTGCGTTAGGCTATCTGATGTTGGCATGTCATACATAGTCATCACTTAGTCACTCATACTACAACAAGGTTAGCTATAAGGTTGGCTATAAGTGTATATTTTTTTACTCCTCTCCATCTATTTCTTCGTACTCCCTCCGTCCCATAATATAAGAACGTTTTTGACACTAGTGTAGTGCCAAAAACATTCTTATATTATGGGACACAGGGAGTACTACTATTTATTGCATTTGCCAAGGAGTGACCTCTTCCAATGAAATGGTGTTGCTAAGTTTGCTTCATTTAATTATCTATAGACTCAAAATTGTCTTTTCACCTAGGTACGCGCGCTTAGCACCGTTTCTTCCTTGGGTCACCAAACTAGTCTCTCTCTTCTTGATTAACTTGCCACAGCAGACTTTATGCCTATGTGGCAAGTTTAAGCACCTATAGGAGCAAGTAAGTACAATAGTGCGGTTTACATGGCATTTTTGCATATTTGGAGGAAAGAGAGGCAAGGAAAAAGTGGAGAAGTGGGCTCTCATGCAAGAGCCAGCCTCTACTACATGGTGGAGCATTGGGAGAGGCACCTGTATGGAGGTGGTCAGGAATCGGGAGACTCACGCCGGTCGTAGCACCGCAGTTAAAATGATAATGGCAAGTCAAATCACGGGGCCCTACCTGACCACCAGTGTCACACTCCAATTTTTTTGTGATTTTGTTTTCAGAAAGAACCTTGCTTGGTTTGAAAGAAGGTCATTTAAACCCTTCCTAACAACCATCTTCTAAGTTTGCCCTCTCAAAATTACTTTTCTTGGATTTGGTTTCTTTTAAAATGAAAACCCTTTTAGTTTTGGGCTCTTTGTGGTTTTGATCCCTTCAAAAAAAATTCACCATGCTTCCTATGGTGAAATTTTCCCAAAAACCTTTCCTCCCACTTTAGTTCAACCCTAACATTCTGTCCAAACCAATAAAATCTATTTTTTTGGATTTTATTCCAACTATTTCTCCTCCCAAAATAATTCTGTCTATACTTTTGAGCCTAGGTGGTTTGCAAAGCAAGTGCTCTATTGCTTTTGATTTTTGACCTCATCTCAACACCTCTGGATAGTCCTTTGTACCCACAACCCAGAACCATCTTGATCCACTCTTCTCCTGTTCAAATTTTTCAAATTGCACTCACTGCAAGTTTGGACCAGATTTGCCAAATTTGGTGAAATTCATATCTACACATCTCCAAAAATTCCACAAATATTCAGGCAGCCTCTAGGTGCAACGAGAGGTCCCTCCACCAAAAATCAGCTCAAGGAAAAATCCCTACATGCCTGGATCATTCTGTCGAACACCTTGCATGAGCTGTTCTTGTCACATTCAGTTAAATTCAGACATTCAGAGTCGATCTTCGTCAGTGACTTCAGTCACGAGCTCACAGTGCGCTTGGCACGTAGCTCACGGCCAGGCTTGCTTGTCCAGAGCCTCACACGCGCGCTTGGCGCCTTCCTGGCGTCGGTGGCGCCCTGGCCCGCCTGCGCCGGCGTGTCTCGCGGTGGCCGTAGCGCCGTAGCGGCCGACAGGAAGCAGAACAGCGGCGCAATGCCGTTCGGCGCCGCCCAAGTGTCCTGGTGGCTCCGCGTGGCCACCTCCTTGCCAGCGCACGCATGCAGCACCGTTGCCGTGGCGCGGCACGCGCAGAGCGCGCTCTCTGCCGCCGACGGGCCGTGCGGCCGTTCCGTCGAGGGCAGGCCGTAAACCTCCCTCCCGTGCTGAGATGGACCCTAAAATGGCACCACTACTTCACCTAGGCGATGCTCAAGCCCCTAAGCCTTCCGTCCGGCCACAGCGCCGCCGTAATCAACTCGCCGGACTTATCCGTTCACGGCAACCGACTCGGGCCGGCTATATATAGCACCCCCGAGCCCGCTCTCGCCCCCGCACGACTCCACTACCCCACTAGACCCTACCCAGCCTCTGGGAGAGCCCCGAGGGGCCCTTCTTCCCCGACTCCGGCCGCCCTGTTCCGCCTCGGCCTCCATCTTGATTCACTCCGGTAAGGCCGTCTCCGGCGCCCTATCCTCGTCGGGTACCTCCACATACTATCGTGAGTCTAACCCCCTCACGAATTCCACCTCCGCAGCTCTCTCCGGCGAGCTCGACGACCACCTGAATCACCGTCCACCGGAGCAAGCATCGCCGCCGATGTGGTACTCACCGGCGACCACCACCACCACCCACAGACGCAGAACGGTGCACTGATCCCAAAGGTAACCCCCGATCACCTTGCCTCGCGGTGGATCGCCGCCGGCGACCACCGCACCTCTCGGGCGCCGTCGTGCTCTGTTTCTCTGTTCGAACTTTCAAACCCGACAGGTGGGGCCTGCCTGTCAGCCTCACAGTCGTTTCGTTTAAACGAAACGTTATCTGTATTTTTCCGCTGAACCCCCTGGAAGTTATCTGTTTCATTACAGATGAGTCCTTGGGTTAAAACTCCTATAACTTTTTATCGGAAGGGAATTTTTGAGTGATTCTTTTTCTGTTCTCTTTAGATTTTTGTCTAGTTTTTTATCATGTTTATTTGAAAAATATTTGGAACACTTTTCTATACACTCACGGTATTTACGTTGCGTACGTATTTTTCTTATACCGTAGATACCGGAGGAGGTGACGGAGCCGCAAACTTCGCACAGTTAGACTCCGACTACTCCGAACCAGGCAAGCATGTTTGAACTCTTGATATGATGAGTGTTGTTGCATGTTTGCATTTTTGTATAGTCATGGCATGTTTATGAACATCACTTTGCATGATATATCTCATGCACGTAATCGGAAAGTAAGTTTGGGAAAGCATTATGTTGTTGGATACATATTTGCAAAGCCATGTGTTGGTATGAGGATGGGTAAGATGGCGGTGTTGTGACATGCCAGTCTTATGCCGGATTATTTGACTTCCGTGTCGACATGACACAATTCACATCCCCATTCATTCCATCCTATACTGTCACATGTTTTCCGAAAGGAATATGGCATAGTAAGTTGCAAATCGTTTTCCTGGTACACACCAAGTGGAGAGGCCGGGATGAGGGTTCCATGGCCCTGGATTAAAGCCCGTCATCCGGTCAGGGGGCATGGGTGTTTCCGGTTGGGACCGAGAGGGGGGCACCCCTTAGAGCGCGCGTATAGAAATTTGATCCCATGCTATTCGAGGTTGTGGCCTCCCCGTCTCAAAGTTTTTCTTGGACGTTGGCCAGGGTGATTCCTGGCAACGTGAGGTGAAATGGGTGTGTACTAGTTAAATGTGTTTCTACTGAAATACCGTAAACGGAACTAGTCCTTCGTGACTACGGAAATCCGTTGGCTATGTTCAGTTCTTCCAAACTCTGCAGAGTCTCAATCTTTCAATTATCTTGTACTTTGTTCAGAGTACTATAATTATCTTATCTTGTCAGGTATTCAGCCTCAGTGACAAAAAATCCGGTGGGATTTATGTGAAATAAATCCGGTTAAAAGATTATTCTTGTGGATGGACTAATCTCGTTATTTACATTTATTACAAAGCCCTGTCTATGATGTCGCTCAGACGTCCGACGGTGGCATACCTGTTATTTACTTTTGTTATAAGCCCTGTCTGTGATGTCGCTCAGACGTCCGGCGGTGGCATACCTGTTGTTTACCTTTGTTATAAGCCCTGTCTGTGATGTCGCTCAGACGTCCGACGGTGGCATACCTGTTATTTACTTTTGTTATAAGCCCTGTCTATGATGTCGCCCAGACGTCCGACTGTGGTATTTCTTTTAAAGCCCTTTATGTGATGTCGCCCAGACGTCCGACTGTGGCATTTCTTTTAAGCCCTGTCCGTGATGTCGCCCAGACGTCCGACTATGGTATTTCTTTTAAGCCCTTTATGTGGTGTCGCTTAGACGCCCGACTGCGGCATGCTTTTTATTTATTTACCTTTCGTGGCGTCGCTCCAGACACCCGATCGGTTTTTCAGCTATTTATTTTATTTATCAAGTCCTTAAAAATCTTACCATTGTTATATGAGCATCATCCTTTATTCATGACGCATTCATGCATTCATTGATTATATCTTTTGTCCGAACTGTCTTGCGAGTACTTTCAAGTACTCACCTGGCTTGTTGATTTGGCCAGATGCTGATGAAGGCGATCTCTTGGATGAAGAGTTTGATAGCGAGTCCGACGCCTAGAGGAGTCCCAGTCAGTCCCGTGCGATCCTGTCTTAGTCATTGTATTATCCGCTTCCGCAACCCCGAATAAATTCATCGAGCCTCACTCCAACGCTCGATGTACTGCCAGTAGAAGTCAAGTTATCCACCACCACTTTTCCCTCGAGCTAGTAGCATGCCACCCCATCCCTGTGTCATAACCGCCCATATGTAATATATTGGCGAGTCTGTAATAAATTGTTGAGCAGCCTCAGCTCAACCCGGTAATATATTTGATGCTACTGGTTCTCTGTTTATCAAGCTTTGTCTACTAGGAAGGATGACTTTTCCTATACTGGGATTTAAAGATTGGTTTTCTCAGTAAATATTTTTATTGAAAAACCGGTCGTGACAGACTTGGTAACCAGAGCCAGGCTGACTGTAGGAAGCCACTAGGTGCGATCGCTAATTGGTTATTAGCATGATAGAGTTTTTCATGTTCTTACAAATGTAGTCATTTTCTGACAGTCAGCATAAATATTTATGATCTGACCACTCAGAATTTTTGCCTACTTTTGTAGATGGCCGGCAATGACTGCGAGTCTCAGATGTTCGCCAACGTGCCTGAGAGGTTCGTCAAACTCCTCTCCTTCATCGTTCAGGTCGCGATGGGGCCATCCGTGCGCCCAGTCTTCACGCTTTATCCACAGAAGATCAACGATAGTCTGACTATGCACCAGGCCGCAGTGCAATTCAGGGGAGGCCATGCTGAAGTACGCCATCTCCGATTCGTGGGGAGAGCCATGCCTACAGAAAGGCATGCTATGCAGATGGCTGCCCGCGAGACGATAGCCCATCTTCGGGATGTTCTTCCGGCAATGAAGACCCGTCGCTACCGCTACCTTCCATGCCATGTGCCTTACACCTGTCACTACTCTTTCTCTTGCCCCAGAGGAGAGCGAGACGAAGCCTTTGAGATGCTTGTCGAGTACCTCCGAGCCCTGGAGGCAGCATTCGACTGCATGGTGGATGACCTTGTAGCTGCACGCATGGACTCAGTTCATGGCTGTGCTGCTAACAGGAGGGAACTCCTGCACACCGCTCCACCACTGACTTTTGTGTCATCCACAACCTCTCACTCACCTACCATACTCGCCACTGCTCGTCGTCTGCCTACCACAGAGGCATTTAACCAGGCTATTGCACCCACTCCCGTCCGCTCTGCACCACTTGTTGCACCCACTCCCGTCCTCTCTGCACCACTTGTTGCACCCACTCCCATACGTGCTACCCGACCTATTCCACCCACTCGTATTCGTGTTATTCCGCCTAAGGCACCTGCTCCATCAGCTCAGCATAACGTTTCTCGTCTGGAACCCATTAGCGAGGAGGAGGTTGATTCCCCAGCGTCTCTGCGTCTCACCCTCGGCAGGCCAAGGGAGATCCTCACCATCTCCGACTAAGTACGCATAGACGCCATGCGATGTATCAACTTGTGTAATATGTTTTTATGTACTTTGGTTGTGAGTAGTAGCCTGTTTGCGCACCATGTAGGATCTGGAGGAGTGCACTAGTTAAAATAACATGTCAGGATTATGTACGCATATCCTGAGTGATGTAATGTATAATTATGCCCGCGTGTAAGATATGCACTAGTCCTTCTCCGCGCGCAATCGTGTGTTTCCAAAAAAAAACTACTATGGAGTTTAAAAAAATGTTCTTTGTGTGTGATTTTATTGACTTTTGCAACTCTCCTTCCTGTCTTACGAGTTCACAAATATATCCCCAGAGTGAAAGATGTCTCGTCCTTAGACGCGCTCCATGCCAACTAAGCCAGAAGAAAATTATGGCACACCGCAGAACCAGAATTTCACTCAGGGGCAGACAAGTCAACAGGACAGTGGAACAGCTTTTACACAAGTTTGTCGTTTGTATGAACAGAGTCAGCAGCAACACCAGGAAATGATGAACCAATTCATCAATATGGGAAGTACCCGTGGTCAGTATCAACCGCAATCCAAATTATCTAAGTTACAAAAGACGCGTCCTCCAACATTTTCTCATACTGACAAGCCTCTTGAGGCCGAGGACTGGCTTCGAGACATGGAGAGAAAATTAATTATCGCACAGTGTTCAGACCGTGAAAAAGTACTGTATGCACCACATTACCTCACAGGTGCAGCTGCATCATGGTGGGAGAACTTCCTGCACATGCACCCCAACGAAAATGAAATCACCTGGGAAAATTTCAAAGAAGGTTTTCGTGGGGCACGTATTCCTAAGAGCGTCATGAAAATCAAGAAGAAGGAATTTGATGAACTCAAGCAAAGAACCATGACAGTGTCAGAATACAACAGCCAATTCACACGTCTGTCTCGCTACGCCAATGAAGAACGCATGACCGAGAGCAAGAAGATGGAAAAAAATCTTGGAAGGCCTGGCACCCGCCCTTAAGTGCCAGCTAGTTGTGCACACCTTCCCAGATTTTAAAACACTGGTGGATAAGGCCATTACCCTGGAAAATGAGCGGCGTAGCCTGGTAGATATCCGCAAACGGAAAAGGGACCAGACAAATTTTTCTCGCAATCACAGAAGCAAGAACGAATTTCAGAAGGGCGATTCACACAAAACCCCGACGAATAATTCACGTCCAACCAAGAATTTTGATGCAAGAGACAAAGAGTTCACCTATCGCCCAGGCGTTACCTGTTATGCTTGTGGAGAAGAAGGGCACTATGCCAAGCAGTGTCCCAAGCCAAGGAACTCAAACCCGAAGCTCAATAATGGTGGAAATAATTCAGCACCAAAACGAAGCAATTTCAACCCCAACAACAACCACCGGAAAGGTCACTTGAACCACGTGACCCGAGAGGAAGCACAGAACGCCCCAGATATCGTACTCGGTACGTACCCGTCAACACAATACCTGCCATGGTTTTGTTTGATTCTGGAGCTTCTCACTCGTTCGTTTCAAAAAGTTTTGCTTTGCAAAATAATTTTTCGATGCTTCCCTTGGAAAAATCAATGGTCATCAAGTCCCCTGGGATTAAGCAAGTGACCCAGAGTTACTGTCAAGGTGTGGTTATTGAATTTGAAGGATTGAAATTTTACGCCAACCTTATTGTACTGGAAAGCAAAGGACTGGATGTCATCCTAGGAATGGATTGGTTGACCACCAACAAAGGTTTTATTGACTGCTTCAACCGTACCGTGATTCTCACCCACCATCAAGGGAAGAAAATAAAAGTTTCAGCCAAAGAGAGACAAATACCTCGGCAACCTAGATTAAACAAGCTGGACGTTTCTGAGCTGAATAAGGTTCCAGTGGTATGTGAATTTCCAGATGTATTTCCAGAAGAACTACCAGGCATGCCACCAGACCGAGAGATAGAATTCAGCATTGAGCTAGCACCCGGGGCCTCTCCCATTTACAAGAAACCTTACAGAATGGTACCATCCGAATTGGTAGAATTGAAGAAGCAAATAAAAGAATTATTGGAGAAAGGATACATACGAGCCAGCTCCTCACCTTGGGGTTCTGCAATTTTATTTGCCAAGAAGAAGGATGGAACAATGAGGTTGTGTATTGATTATCGAGATCTCACCATGGTCACAATCAAGAACAAATACCCAATGCCACGAATAAATGATTTATTCAATCAGCTCGCACAGGCCAAAGTCTTCTCAAAAATTGATTTGAGATCAGGATACCACCAGTTAAAAGTGCGAACAGAAGATATTCCCAAGACCGCATTTACCTCCAGATATGGGCTGTATGAGTTCACCATAATGCCATTTGGGCTAACCAACGCCCCCGCATATTTTGTTCACCTCATGAACAAAGTGTTCATGAAGTATATGGACAAGTTTGTTGTGGTGTTCATCGACGATATTCTGATATATTCCAAAACACTAGAAGAGCACGCCGAACATCTCAGGATTGTACTCGGAGAACTCAGGAAACATCAACTATACGCCAAGTTCAGCAAATGTGAATTTTGGCTAAGGCAGGTGGGTTTTCTGGGCCACGTGCTAACCCAAGAAGGTACTGCAGTAGATCCGGAAAAAGTCAAGGCCGTACTTGGCTGGAAACCGCTAGCTAACGTAACGGACATACGAAGTTTCTTGGGAATGGCAGGCTATTATCGGAGATTTATTGAAGGATTCTCCACTATAGCAAAGCCCATGACACAATTGCTCAAGAAAGGCAAGAAATTTGAATGGACCGAAGCATGTGAGAAAAGCTTCCAAGAGCTAAAAAGAAAATTAACAACGGCACCAGTACTAATTGTGCCAGATATACACAAGAACTTTGAGGTATATTGTGACGCATCCTGGGAAGGCCTCAGATGCGTATTGATGCAAGAAGGCAAGGTAGTTGCGTATGTCTCTAGACAACTACGTAAGCATGAGGAAAACTATCCCACTCATGACTTGGAATTGGCAGCAGTCATCCATGCACTCAAGGAATGGAGACACTTCCTGCTTGGGAATCATTGTGAGATATACACAGACCAAAAGAGTCTTAAGTATATTTTCACACAACCAGAGTTAAATCTACGGCAACGACGCTGGTTAGAATTGGTGAAGGATTATGATGTTGGAATCCACTATCATCCTGGAGAAGAAAATGTTGTGGCAGATGCACTCAGCCGCAATCCCAGCACAGAAGACGACAGTATGCCAATATTGAGGCCAGAATTTCAACAGGAATTTGCCCGACTCAATCTCATAATGGTCACCGAAGGCAGTGTATCAAACATCGAACTATAGCCTACCCTGATGGAAAGTATCAAGGAAGCCCAGCACGGACACCCTAGCATTGAGGGCATAAAGAGAAAAGTGAGTTTGGGAAGAGCCTCAGAATTCAACATAGATGAGCAAGGAATATTGTGGTACAGAGAAAGGCTATGCGTCCCAAATGTCAAGGACCTCAAACAGCAGATATTAACTGAGAGTCACACAGCTCCGTATTCAATCCATCCTGGAGGGACAAAAATGTACAAAGACCTTCAGGAAAATTTTTGGTGACACGGTATGAAGAGAGATATAGCCACGTTCATTGCATGCTGTGACTCTTGTCAACATATCAAGGCCGAGCATCAGAAACCAGCCGGACTGTTACAGCCAAATAAGATACCCGAGTGGAAATGGGATGAGATTGGAATGGACTTTATCGTTGGACTGCCACGGTCACAACACGGAAACAATGCCATATGGGTCATAACCGACAGATTAACCAAGGTGGCACATTTTATTCCGATAAAAACAACTTACACCACTCAGAGACTAGCCAGACTTTATCTCGCCCGTATTGTCTGCCTACATGGAGTCCCTAAGACTATTATCTCCGATAGAGGCACACAGTTCATCTCTGCATTCTGGGATCACCTACAACAGGCACTGGGAACCCAACTAGCCTTCAGTACCGCATACCATCCCCAGACTGATTGACAAACGGAACGCGTAAACCAAATCTTAGAAGACATGCTAAGAGCCTGTGTCCTCACCTATGGGAACAGTTGGGAAGAAAGTTTGCCATATCCAGAGTTCGCATACAACAACAGCTATCAAGCCAGCTTGCAAATGGCACCATTTGAAGCACTATATGGGAGAAGATGTCGTACCCCGCTAAATTGGTCAGAGACCGGATATAGCCATATCTTTGGCCCAGATATGCTCAAAGAGGACGAGGAGAAAGTTAAGACGATTAGAGAACGACTCAAAACAGCTCAAAGTCGGCAAAAGAGTTATTACGACCGAAAGCATCGGGAAATCAGTTTTGAACCCGGAGAATTGGTATACCTGAGAGTTTCTCCTATGAAGGGTCTGCAACGATTCAAGATTAAGGGGAAACTAGCACCAAGATTCATCGGACCATTTCATATAGTGGCCCGACAAGGCAAGGTAGCCTACCAGCTGGACCTGCCCGGAGACTTGTCCGGTATCCACAACGTGGTTCACATCTCGCAGTTGAGAAAATACATAAGCAACCCAGAGAAGCAAGTTTCACACGAGTATATTGACGTGCAACCAGACCTCACTTACCGGGAGCACCCGATAAAAATATTGGGAGAATCTGAGAGGAGGACCCGACAGAAAACCATTAAGTTTTTCAGAGTTCAATGGAGCAATCACACCGAGAATGAAGCAACTTGAGAGAGCGAAGATTTTCTTCGGACAGAGCACCCACACCTGTTTAAGGATCAGCTGAAATCTCGGGGACGAGATTTTTCCTAAGGGGGTAGGTGCTGTGACACTCCAAATTTTTTTGTGATTTTGTTTTCAGAAAGAACCTTGCTTGGTTTGAAAGAAGGTCATTTAAACCCTTCCTAACAACCATCTTCTAAGTTTGCCCTCTCAAAAATCCTTTTCTTGGATTTGGTTTCTTTTAAAATGAAAACCCTTTTAGTTTTGGGTTCTTTGTGGTTTTGATCCCTTAAAAAAATTTCACCATGCTTCCTATGGTGAAATTTTCCCAAAAACCTTTGTTCCCACTTTAGTTCAACCCTAACATTCTGTCCAAACCAATAAAATCCATTTTTTGGATTTTATTCCAACTATTTCTCCTCCCAAAATAATTCTGTCTATACTTTTGAGCCTAGGTGGTTTGCAAAGCAAGTGCTCTATTGCTTTTGATTTTTGACCTCATCTCAACACCTCTGGATAGTCCTTTGTACCCACAACCCAGAACCATCTTGATCCACTCTTCTCCTGTTCAAAATTTTCAAATTGCACTCACTGCAAGTTTGGACCAGATTTGCCAAATTTGGTGAAATTCATATCTACACATCTCCAAAAATTCCACAAATATTCAGGCAGCCTCTAGGTGCAATGAGAGGTCCCTCCACCAAAAATCAGCTCAAGGAAAAATCCCTACATGCCTGGATCATTCTGTCGAACACCTTGCATGCACTGTTCTTGTCACATTCAGTTAAATTCAGACATTCAGAGTCGATCTTCATCAGTGACTTCAGTCACGAGCTCACAGTGCGCTTGGCACGTAGCTCACGGCCAGGCTTGCTTGTCCAGAGCCTCACACGCGCGCTTGGTGCCTTCCTGGCGTCGGTGGCACCCTGGCCCGCCTGCGCCGGCGTGTCTCGCGGTGGCCGTAGCGCTGTAGCGGCCGACAGGAAGCAGAACGGCGGCGCAACGCCGTTCGGCGCCGCCCAAGCATCCTGGTGGCTCCGCGTGGCCACCTCCTTGCCAGCGCACGCGTGCAGCACCGTCGCCATGGCGCGGCACACGCAGAGCGCGCTCTCTGCCGCCGATGGGCTGTGCGGCCGTTCCGTCGAGGGCAAGCCGTAAACCTCCCTCCCGTGCTGAGCTGGACCCTAAAATGGCACCACTACTTCACCTAGGCGATGCTCAAGCCCCTAAGCCTACCGTCCGGCCACAGCGCCGCCGTAATCAACTCGCCGGACTTATCCGTTCATGGCAACCGACTCGGGCCGGCTATATATAGCACCTCCGAGCCCGCTCTCGCCCCCGCACGACTCCACTACCCTACTAGACCCTACCCAGCCTCTGGGAGAGCCCCGAGGGGCCCTTCTTCCCCGACTCCGGCCGCCCCGTTCTGCCTCGGCCTCCATCTTGATTCACTCCGGTAAGGCCGTCTCCGGCGCCCTATCCTCGCCGGATACCTCCACATACTATCGTGAGTCTAACCCCCTCACCAATTCCACCTCCGCAGCTCTCTCCGCGAGCTCCACGACCACCCGAATCACCGTCCGCCGGAGCAAGCATCGCCGCCGACGTGGTACTTGCCGGCGACCACCACCACAACCCAAAGACGCGGAACGGTGCACTGATCCGGAAGGTAACCCCCGATCACCTTGCCTCGCCGTGGATCGCCGCCGGCGACCACCGCACCTCTCGGGCGCCGTCGCGCTCTGTTTCTCTGTTTGAACTTTCAAACCCGACAGGTGGGGCCCGCCTGTCATCCTCACAGTCGTTTCGTTTAAACGAAACGTTATCTGTATTTTTCCGCTGAACCCCCTGGAAGTTATCTGTTTCATTACAGATGAGTCCTTGGGTTAAAACTCCTATAACTTTTGAGTGATTCTTTTTCTGTTCTCTTTAGATTTTTGTCTTGTTTTTATCATATTTATTTGAAAAATATTTGGAACACTTTTCTGTACACTCACGGTATTTACGTTGCGTACGTATTTTTCTTATACCGTAGATACCGGAGGAGGTGACGGAGCCGCAAACTTCGCACAGTTAGACTCCGACTACTCCGAACCAGGCAAGCATGTTTGAACTCTTGATATGATGAGTGTTGTTGCATGTTTGCATTTTTGTATAGTCATGGCATGTTTATGAACATCACTTTGCATGATATATCTCATGCACGTAATCGGAAAGTAAGTTTCGGAAAGCATTATGTTGTTGGATACATATTTGCAAAGCCATGTGTTGGTATGAGGATGGGTAAGATGGCAGTGTTATGACATGCCAGTCTTATGCCGGATTATTTGAATTCCGTGTCGACATGACACAATTCACATCCCCATTCATTCCATCCTATACTGTCACATGTTTTCCGAAAGGAATATGGCATAGTAAGTTGCAAATCGTTTTCCTAGTACACACCAAGTGGAGAGGCCGGGATGAGGGTTCCATGGCCCTGGATTAAAGCCTGTCATCCGGTCAGGGGGCATGGGTGTTTCCGGTTGGGACCGAGAGGGGGGCACCCCTTAGAGAGCGCGTATAGAAATTTGATCCCAAGCTATTCGAGGTTGTGGCCTCCCCGTCTCAAAGTTTTTCTTCCACGTTGGCTAGGGTGATTCCTGGCAACGTGAGGTGAAATGGGTGTGTACTAGTTAAATGTGTTTCTTCTGAAATACCGTAAATGGAACTAGTCCTTCGTGACTACGGAAATCCGTTGGCTATGTTCAGTTCTTCCAAACTCTGCAGAGTCTCAATCTTTCAATTATCTTGTACTTTGTTCAAGTACAATAATTATCTTATCTTGTCCGGTATTCAGCCTCAGTGACAAAAACTCCGGTGGGATTTATGTGAAATAAATCCGGTTAAAAGATTATTCTTGTGGATGGACTAATCTCGTTGTTTACATTTATTACAAAGCCATGTCTGTGATGTCGCTCAGACATCCGACGATGGCATACCTGTTATTTACTTTTGTTATAAGCCCTGTCTGTGATGACGCTCAGACGTCCGGCGGTGGCATACCTGTTGTTTACCTTTGTTATAAGCCCTGTCTGTGATGTCGCTCAGACGTCCGACGGTGGCATACCTGTTATTTACTTTTGTTATAAGCCCTGTCTGTGATGTCGCCCAGACGTCCGACTGTGGTATTTCTTTTAAAGCCCTTTATGTGATGTCGCCCAGACGTCCGACTGTGGCATTTCTTTTAACCCCTGTCTATGATGTCGCCCAGACGTCCGACTGTGGTATTTCTTTTAAAGCCCTTTATGTGATGTCGCCCAGATGTTCGACTGTGGCATTTCTTTTTCAGCCCTTTATGTGATGTCGCCCAGACGTCCGACTGTCGCATTTCTTTTAAGCCCTTTATGTGGTGTCGCTTAAACGCCCGACTGCGGCATGCTTTTTATTTATTTACCTTTCGTGGCGTCGCTCTAGACACCCGATCGGTTCTTCAGCTATTTATTTTATTTATCAAGTCCTGAAAAATCTTACCATTGTTATATGAGCATCATCCTTTATTCATGACGCATTCATGCATTCATTGATTATATCTTTTATCCGAACTGTCTTGCGAGTACTTTCAAGTACTCACCTGGCTTGTTGATTTGGCCAGATGCTGATGAAGGCGATCTCTTGGATGAAGAGTTTGATAGCGAGTCCGACGCCTAGAGGAGTCCCAGTCAGTCCCGTGCGATCCTGTCTTAGTCATTGTATTATCCGCTTTCGCAACCCCGAATAAATTCATCGAGCCTCACTCCGACGCTCGATGTACTACTAGTAGAAGTCAAGTTATCCACCACCACTTTTCCCTCGAGCTAGTAGCATGCCACCCCATCCCTGTGTCATAACCGCCCATATGTAATATATTGGCGAGTGTAATAAATTGTTGAGCAGCCTCAGCTCAACCCGGTAATATATTTGATGCTACTGGCTCTCTGTTTATCAAGCTTTGTCTACCAGGAAGGATGACTTTTCCTATACTGGGATTTAAAGATTGGTTTTCTCAATAAATATTTTTATTGAAAAACCGGTCATGACAACCAGTAACTCGCTGTCAAATCACACAGCCCTACGTTTGCAGCAGCCTACTCCCTCGTCTTCTCGCGTCTCTGTCGGACCGACTAGGCGGAGCTGCCCCGTCGCCTACCGCGCAGGAAAAGCCCCGCCCTCAACTTTTAAATAGTATACAGTATACTAATTTTGTATCCATGGATTGCTCCCGCGCCATGGAGTAAAGCGTCTAGAAAACGGCGGTACTCATGTACGGAGTATACAGCACGCCCGTCGCATTCGCGTCGCACCCCAGACGGTTGGTCGGTCTGGCACGCTGCTCTCCGAATGGAACGCGCGTCATATAGCGTTCGCACACACATGTGGGACGACAATTGAGAACCGACCATAGGCACACTCCCCGGCCCCGCAAGTCGGGTGACTTAATAGAAGAGGGAGACGAGCGATAGTACTAGAGAAGTGTTGTACTACGTTGGTGCCTGGACTATCCCTGCAAGACACGGAAGATCAGTTCGTCCATGCATGTGACCAGACTCCAGCAGACACGCCTGGATTGGCTATCGTCTACATATCGTGCAGGCTGTGTTGTACATGGCTGTATTTGTGGTGAGAAATCTAAAAAAAGGTTTCTTGTCATCTCGCAAAATTAGGTGTCATGTGCTTCGGATCACTACGAGGGTTAAACAGCGACAACTGAGTTGGGCTAGTCATTGGGGGCACATGCACGAACAGTGACTACTCGGCTGCCATCTAGGTCAAGCCGGCTATGTAAATTAGGACATCTATCAATGGACCCCTTTTCTATGAGTTTATCTTTGTAGGACCTTGAAGTATGTCTAGAGGGGGGGGGGGTGATTAGACTACTTGACCAATAAAAACTTAACCTTTTCCCAATTTTAGAGTTTAGCAGATTTTAGCTATTGTAGGACAAGTCAAGCAATCATCACACAATTCAAGCAAGCATGCAAAGACTATATAGGCAGCGGAAATTAAAGCATGCAACTTGCAAGAAAGTAAAGGGAAGGGTTTGGAGGATTCAAACGGAATTGGAGACACGGATGTTTTTGGTGTGGTTCCGATAGGTGGTGCTATCGTACATCCACGTTGATGGAGACTTCAACCCGCGAAGGGTAACGGCTGCGTGAGTCCATGGAGGGCTCCACCCACGAAGGGTCCACGAAGTAGCAACCTTGTCTATCCCACCATGGCCGTCGCCCATGAAGGACTTGCCTCACTAGCGGTAGATCTTCACGAAGTAGGCGATCTCCTTGCCCTTACAAACTCCTTGGTTCAACTCCACAATCTTGTCGGAGGCTCCCAAGTGACACCTAGCCAATCTAGGAGACACCACTCTCCAAGAAGTAACAAATGGTGCGTTGATGATGAACTCCTTGCTCTTGTGCTTGAAATGATAGTCTCCCCAACACTGAACCCTCTCTCATAGGATTTGGATCTGGTGGAAAGAGGGTTTGAGTGGAAAGCAACTTGGGGAAGGCTAGAGATCAAGATTCATATGGTAGGAATGGAATATCTTGGCCTCAACACATGAGTAGGTGGTTCTCTCTCGGAAATGGTAAGTTGGAAGTGTAGGTTCGTTCTGATGGCTCTCTCCACGAATGAAGAGGAGGTGGAGGGGTATATATAGCCTCCACACAAAATCTAACCGTTACACACAATTTACCAAACTCGGTGGGACCGAATAGTTAAACTCGGTCGGACCGATTTAGTAAACCTAGTGACCGTTAGTGATTTTCGGTGGGACTGACATGCATCTCGGTGAGACCGATTCGGTTAGGGTTAGGGCATAACGTAATCTCGTTGAGACCGATTACACAAACTCGGTGAGACCGATTAGGTAATAAGCTTTCCAGAGAGTTGGTCAGGTAAACTCGGTGGGACCGATTTGCTCTTTTCGGTGAGACCGAAATGTTACAAAAAGGAAACAAAGAGTTTACATTGCAATCTCGGTGGGACCGATCGCTCACTTCGGTTAGACCGAAACGTTACGAAGGGAAACAGAGAGATTGCAACCCCATCTCGGTGAGACCGAGATCCCTATCGGTAAGACCGATTTGCTTAGGGTTTGTGGCAGTGGCTATGACTTTTGGAATCGGTGGCGCCGGATAGAAAGAATCAGTGTAACCGATTTTGGCTTTAGGTTTAGGTCATTTGTGGATGTGGGAAAGTAGTTGAGGGTTTTGGAGCATATCACTAAGCACATGAAGCAAGAGGCTCATTAAGCAACACCTCATCCCTCCTTGATAGTATTGGCTTTTCCTATAGACTCAATGTGATCTTGGATCACTAAAATGTAAAATGAAGAGTCTTGAGCTTTTGAGCTTGAGCCAATCCTTTGTCCTTTGTATTTTGAGGGATCCACTTTCATCATCCATGCCATGCCATTCATTGAGCTTTCCTGAAATAATACTCTTCGAATAGCATTAGCTCAATGAGCTATATGTTGTTATGAATTACCAAAACCACCTAGGGATAGTTGCACTTTCAATCTCCCCCTTTTTGGTAATTGATGACAACATATAGATCAAAGCTTCGACAAATGATAATAAAATTTAAATAACATCGTCGCTTTGAAAAGTATGTGATAAGTAAGAGCTCCCCCTAAATTTGTGCATAGTTTTAGATTTGCTTTGGACTGCAAATGCACAATGAATTAGGCTCATGGGTTACTCTTCCATGTCACATACATCTTGGTGGAGCGCTCAAAATAATAAACAATGAATACATGCACTCATCACCAAGCATAGTGAGTGATTACATAAGATAGATAGGATAATATCATCAAACATGCAAAAGTGTAGCTTATGATCAAACACATGATCATCAATGTCTCATAAGCATAGTATCTCAACCAAAAGCAAACAAAGATTGAAAAAACCACCAAATAAAGCAAGACAGAACAAAAGCAACACACTCTCTCTCGAAGCCTATGATCTATACATTTTTCTCCCCCTTTGGCAACAAGTTACCAAAAAGTTCATAGAAAATGCATAGTGCTAGATCGACTCTCAGGCTTGATCTTCTGGTGGTGGTGTCCTGATAACTCCAAGGACGAAGGCTTCAGTTGATGTAGAGGGTGCTGGAGTTGATGCTCTGGCCTTGGGCATAGGTTGCCTTCTTGCAGGCCTTTTAATCTTCATGCCTGGCTTTATATCCTTTGCTGAGCCATATTCCTTCTTGAGCACCACTTTCTTGGAAGTAGCCTCATCTTCCTCAGCTTTGTAATCTTCATCCTCTGAATCTGAAGTTCTTTTCCTTGTTTGCCTAGTTGCAGCCTTAGGCAAATTGCTAGGAGTACTTCTACTCCCTTCATCTGAAGTTGAGGAACTAGTGCCCTCACTCAAGTCCATTTGCTCTTCTGACCTGTTCTGGCTGTCACTTTGATCAGACATACTGCAAAAGTTGACTGCTGACCCTGTGAAGAGTTATAGATGAGATAGAAAAGATGAGCATCACAAAATGCAGAGGTTTTTGCAAAAGAATGACTCAAAAGTTCAGTCTTAGTTTTCCACAGAAAGCATTTCGGATCCACCGATTTTCAAACTCGGTGATACTGAAGCAGTTTTGGAACCTAAACTGATGATCTCGGTTGGACCGAGTTTCAGTTTGGTGGTACCGAGACTGCTAGGGTTTCTCAGAATCCTCAAATCGGTTGCACCGATTAGTATTTCTCGGTCAGACCGAGAGTCACTAGTGCAATGGCATAAGCCAAATCGGTGAGACCGAGTTTTTCAACTCGGTAGGTCCGAGATGGTTTCAGCGGAAACCTAACCCTAAAAATTTGAATCACATCTAATCTATGAACTACTTTGGCTGGATAGAAGAGTTTCAATCATGGCAAGAATCAATATGAAAACAATGTGCCAGGAATCAGACGTGGATAGCACAAAGATCAAGTCCATACCCTAACTTGGTGGTGGACTTGCTACGGCGGCAACGGCGGGGACGAAATTCGTTGACAACGGCGGAGACAAGCGATAGGAGGCTGCTGGCGATGAGGAGACGATTCGGAGACCACGATGGCAGAGCAAGCTGTTGCGCGGGCGAAGGGTTTCGGAGAAATTTCCAAAATTTTGCCCGTGGCTATATATATAGCTCGACCCTGTCGGTGTGACCGAGTAGAACAACTCGGTGGCACCGAGATGCATAATTGTGTTCAGTTACAGCAAATCGGTGAGACCAAAAAGTTCAAATCGGTTGCACCGAGATTGAAAACTCAGATCAACTTGATGATCTCGGTAGGACCGAAATGGAAGGATCGGTCAGACCGATAATCACTAAGAGATTTTGGAAGTTTAAGTCTATGACAAATCGGGGACTCCGAGTGCTCCTCACACAGAGTGGTTCGAATCTGACTTGATCAAATTTTGTGATGTAGCATGAATAGAGTTTGAGACAAGAAAAGCATAGATAGCTAGAGAGGGTTCTTAGGCATTCTTGTCCATCCACTTGGCCAAAAGAAGAAACAACCAAACAATCAAAACAACAAGTGGATGTCCTTGAATGAGTAAAATATGCACCAACATGCTCACACAATAAGATGGCAATTGAAATATGTGGCAAAGCATGCACAACCAATTTTAGCATCTATCAAGCAATTGGAGATGACTAGGTCATCTATATATGAGTATATTGACTTAGGAGTCAAATGAGAACATTTGATCATAGGTCATACTCATCGTTTAAGCTCAAGTGGGGTTACCACTTTTACATAATGCATCAATGTGTTCACACCTTTAGAGTTGCTTTGACTCAATTCTTAGAGTTAAGCTCCCCCTAGGTGTGAGATCCCCCCTTAGAGGGATGAACTAACCTTGGGTTTTCTCGATGATGACTTCATGTAGGTGTTCAAGATGTAGAAGCTCAATGTTGATGTAGATCATTTGGAGCAATCCTTTGGAGTGAGTTGCACTTTCAACTTGCCTATATGGGTTAGTCCCACAAGGAACAAACAAGAATATCCATAGACATAGAGTGATGCACACACAAGATGATGTCCATGAAAACATTAGGTTACCTTGTCCCTTGCCTTACCAACATGAGGGTTTGTGACTCCTTGAACTAGCGCAAGATGTGAAAGTTGATTGCACTTGTTCTTGCCAAAATGATATGAGTGAAGAATGTTGGCGGAGTCACCCTCAAGAACTCTCTAGTTCTTCTTCTTCGGGATCCACATCATCTTGATGGGAATCCTTGGAGTTGTAGTTGTACTTGATGAAGTAGAACTTGACGTAGTCTTGGGGACCCAACTGAACGAGGCTTTAGGTGCTTCTTCAAATGCATCAATCTCTTCTTGAAGCTTGCCTTGCCTTTGTTATTGTGGTCTTGTGGTGGAAGATCATCTTGAGCTTGTGTCCCCTTGAAGGAAGTAGGATCATACTTCTCTTGTTGAGGAACAAACTTTGTCTTGGGGTATTGATCTTCTTCCCACTCAACTCCATTGGCGTTGAACTTTCGTTCAAAACCAACACCTTGATTCTTCCGGTGCCTTCCTTGCTTGCGTACAATTTCCTCGAATTGCTTACTCCCGGCAAGGCTCTTGTAAACACCTTTCTCTATAATTCCCTTCAATAAACTATTTTCTTGCTCAAGTGTAACTTGGCTAAGAGAATCATTAGTGGAATCAAGAGAACTACTAGAAGCAACAACATTGGATTTGACATTATTATTGTTACTACTAGAGGAAGTATCTTTCTTGTACTTGTTACTAGACTTGACTTGAGGCATGTAAGTAGATAAGAGTAAACGCTTGGCAATGTAAGAAGAACTTTTCTTGCGGAGATCATCATTGATTGCCTTTAAGAACTCATGCTCTTGCTCAAGATTGAGCTTTTCAAAACGTAACTTCTCATGAGCCCTTAAAATTTCTCGATGATCTTCGAAGATAGTTTCATGAGCCAACTTAAGAGTGTTTAGTTCTTTAGTTAGAAGCTCAATTTTCTCCTTATCATTGTCATTAGTTTGATTAGCATGATTAATTGACGTTTCATCATAGTATTCATCACTAGAGTTGTCAACAAGTAAATCATCATCCACAAGCAAGTCATCTTCATCACTATTAAAATCAACATACTCAGGATGTGTTACCTTTGGACCTTTGGCCATGAAGCATCTTCCAATTCCTTCATTTGGTGAATCAAATATGTCGTAGGAGTTGGTTGACACAAGTGCTAGACCGGCAACACCTTCATCTTGAGTATGTTCGGAGTCGGAGTGATAGCTTCTCTCGGAGTGATTGTCGGAGTCGGAGCCGGAAACCCATTCACCAACATGAGCTTGATGTCTTTGTTTTGTGTAGCTCCTTGATGACTTGTCCTTCCTTTTCGAGTCCTTGCTTCTCCGTGAGGGTCTTCGTTCATAACTATCATCTCTACTCCTCCTCTCTCTTGGTGGTGATTCTTCTCTTTTGCTTCTTCTTCTTGGAGAATCTTCTCTTGTTTTGTAGGGTGCCGTACACTCATTGGAGTAGTGTCTGGGTCTCCCACAATTGTAGCAATTGCGCTCTCGACTAGAAGATCTCTTGTCATGATAAGACCTTGACTTGGAGCTTCTTTCTTTGCTTCTACTCTTGTAGAATTTGTTGAAGTTCTTCACCATTAAGGTCAATTCTTCATTGAAGGTTTGTTTCTCAATTGATGATGTGGGGGCTTCACTTGAGGCTTTGTAAGCACCACTTGACTTGTTGTGAAGTTCCTCCTTATCCTTGAGTGACATCTCATGAGCAACAATTCTTCCAATGACTTCTGTTGGCTTGAGATTTTTGTAGTTTGGCATCATTTGGATCAATGTGCACACGGTATCATACTTTCCATCCAATGCTCTTAGGATCCTCTTGATGATGAATCTGTCGGTCATATCTTCACTCCCTAAGCCAGCAATCTCATTTGTGATAAGTGCAAGCCTAGAGTACATTTCAGCGATACCTTCACCATCCTTCATTTTGAACTTGTCAAGCTGACTTTGGAGCACATCCAACTTGGATTCCTTGACGGACTCGGTACCTTCATGCATATCAATCAAAGTATCCCAAATTTCCTTTGCATTCTCAAGACGGCTAATTTTGTTGAATTCTTCGGGGCACAATCCGTTGAAGATGATATCACAGGCTTGAGCATTGTATTGCAACATCTTCAATTCTTCCGCATTCGCTTCATGGTTCGGTTCTCTCCCATCAAATAATTCACCTTACAAGCCAATACAAATAATTGCCCAAACGGCGGGGTTATGTCCGAGAATATGCATTTTCATCTTATGCTTCCAGCTAGCAAAATTAGTACCATCAAAGTAAGGACCTCTACGGTGATAATTTCCCTCGCTAGACGCCATACTCTCCTAGGTTGTGAAACCAAGGCTATGACCACCAAAAGCTATGGAAATCAAAGCAAATGGAGACCAAAGCTCTGATACCAATTGTAGGACCTTGAAGTATGTCTAGAGGGGGGGGGGGTGATTAGACTACTTGACCAATAAAAACTTAACCTTTTCCCAATTTTAAAGTTTGGCAGATTTTAGCTATTTTAGGACAAGTCAAGCAATCATCACACAATTCAAGCAAGCATGCAAAGAGTATATAGGCAGCGGAAATTAAAGCATGCAACTTGCAAGAAAGTAAAGGGAAGGGTTTGGAGGATTCAAACGCAATTGGAGACATGGATGTTTTTGGCGTGGTTCCGATAGGTGGTGCTATCGTACATCCACGTTGATGGAGACTTCAACCCGCGAAGGGTAACAGCTACGAGAGTCCACGGAGGGCTCTACCCACGAAGGGTCCACGAAGTAGCAACCTTGTCTATCCCACCATGGTCGTCGCCCACGAAGGACTTGCCTCACTAGCGGTAGATCTTCACGAAGTAGGCGATCTCCTTGCCCTTACAAACTCCTTGGTTCAACTCCACAATCTTGTCGGAGGCTCCCAAGTGACACCTAGCCAATCTAGGAGACACCACTCTCCAAGAAGTAACAAATGGTGCGTTGATGATGAACTCCTTGCTCTTGTGCTTGAAATGATAGTCTCCCCAACACTCAACTCTCTCTCATAGGATTCGGATCTGGTGGAAAGAGGGTTTGAGTGGAAAGCAACTTGGGGAAGGCTAGAGATCAAGATTCATATGGTAGGAATGGAATATCTTGGCCTCAACACATGAGTAGGTGGTTCTCTCTCAGAAATGGTAAGTTGGAAGTGTAGGTTCGTTCTGATGGCTCTCTCCACGAATGAAGAGGAGGTGGAGGGGTATATATAGCCTCCACACAAAATCTAACCGTTACACACAATGTACCAAACTCGGTGGGACCGAATAGTTAAACTCGGTCGGACCGATTTATTAAACCTAGTGACCGTTAATGATTTTCGGTGGGACTGACATGCATCTCGGTGAGACCGATTCGGTTAGGGTTAGGGCATAATGTAATCTCGGTGAGACCGATTACACAAACTCGGTGAGACCGATTTGGTAATAAGCTTTCCAGAGAGTTGGTCAGGTAAACTCGGTGGGACCGATTTGCTCTTTTCGGTTAGACCGAAATATTACAAAAAGGAAACAGAGAGTTTACATTGCAATCTCGGTGGGACCGATCGCTCACTTCGGTTAGACTGAAACGTTACGAAGGGAAACAGAGAGATTGCAACCCCATCTTGGTGAGACCGAGATCCCTATCGGTATGACCGATTTGCTTAGGGTTTGTGGCAGTGGCTATGACTTTTGGAATCGGTGGCGCCGGATAGAAAGAATCGGTGTGACCGATTTTGGCTTTAGGTTTAGGTCATTTGTGGATGTGGGAAAGTAGTTGAGGGTTTTGGAGCATATCAGTAAGCACATGAAGCAAGAGGCTCATTAAGCAACACCTCATCCCTCCTTGATAGTATTGGCTTTTCCTATAGACTCAATGTGATCTTGGATCACTAAAATGTAAAATGAAGAGTCTTGAGCTTTTGAGCTTCATCCAATCCTTTGTCCTTAGTATTTTGAGGGATCCACTTTCATCATCCATGCCATGCCATTCATTGAGCTTTCCTGAAATAATAGTCTTGGAATAGCATTAGCTCAATGAGCTATATGTGGTTATGAATTACCAAAACCACCTAGGGATAGTTGCACTTTCAATCTTTAATTTGAGCTTTCTTCCTCGTCTAGTTTCTTCGTCGGGATTCATGTTGTCTCCTTTGGGCAGTGAGGTTATGATTTCTGTTCATGTGGCATTTTTTCGTGTTATATGTTATAATCCGACGCTTCAGATCAAAATGACGACAACTGCGCCTCCGGGCCACGTGCATGAAGACTTCTTGACAGTCATTGACGAGGTCAAGCCGGCTTCGGTAGACAAAACAAAACTAGTACTACTCCACTATATAGGCAGGAGCCTCCGCGCTTGATTGCTAGTGTTGCTCTCTTCACACTGTCTCGGCCTCTCCAGATCTAAACACGACAGGGGTGGCCACACACTCTCTCTCTCTCTGCTCACCGCTGGTCACAGATCCAGCCAGATCCTCTCCGCCGGGGAAGGTGAGAAGGTGCAATGTTCACGCGGTCGTTCTCGGTGACGACTCTTACCCACTGCTGGGCGCATCCGATCAGCCTGCCTTGCCGTTCTCTCCCAAGCACCGCTAGCGAGGGAGGGCCTCCGACCCCTTCTTCCTCGCTGCATTAGTGTGGGCAGATCCGGCCTCCCGCCGCCCACCTAGCGACATCCCGGCGAACATCAGGTATAATTTCCTTCGAAACCGGCCTTGCTCTACTTCCCGAGCTCCTGATGTCGCTGCATTTGTATCTTTTACTATTTCTCAGGCCCCCTCGTAGATAGGATTGATCGGCTGTTGGAAAACCACCTAATTTTTTTTTACGTTTAAGAGGTAAAACTAGTTCATGCACTCGAATCTAGTACTACTTGGTCCAAACAAGGAAGAAAGGGGGTGGGGGTGGGGGAGGATTTGTTACCTGAATCTAGGACTTGGTCGAAAGAGGAAATAATGGGGGCGAAAAGTAGCAGAGACTGGCTATCCAACTGGTCTCTAGGTCTAATAGGGAAATAAAGGGAAACACAGTACAAACTCAACATAAACCCGATCTATTGGTTGAAAAAGGAAAGAAAGTGGGGACTGGGGGACAAGTCAACAGAGTAAGTCCATCACTAGAATTGCTAGCCTCACACAGTATAAGGTGGCTATACCAAACAAAAATGGGACCAACCCAGATATCCTGTTTTGATGTTTGTTGCCCCGAGCCACTCTTATGTAATGCCACTGGTAAAATGTAGCAGTCGCACTGTTAAAAGTAAGGACACGTTAAACCAATGTTGTTTTCAATGTAATGCCTCCAGTAATATGAATCAATGGCACTTCTTTACATGTCCTGCTAAAATTTCCCATTAAGATAAGTTGGTTCTTTTCGTTAGAAATGCAACTGTCCTGGTCCGCCTGCTCTCCCGTGCCCAAAGTAATGTCGTATTTAACGGTTGTCATAGTTAATCCTAATTCCCACACTAATATCTAGCAATGCCAATGCTTTAGAAATTGCTACTGTCCTTGTAGGATTGCCACTCAGATAAGGAACATGCTTCTTTTCATCTGATGCATGTTTCATCACTTGTTAGTCACCCTCCTTTCCACCTTTTTTGTGCAAATAGAGATATACATTTCACGCTCGATCTTAGTTGAACTCCACAAATGATATCCAAATTATAGTTGAGCATTCCAGGAGCTTCACAACCAACGTTGATGTTGCTCAATTTTATTGCAACTAATGAAGAAGAAGCTCCGTGGGTTTCCTTTTCTGATGGAAATGGAACCGCGGCTGGAGCCCTTTTCTTAAATTTTTTTTGAAGAAGAAGCTGCTAGCTCACGGGACATTGGTTCATTTTAGGTGAACTTCACCAAAAGGTCCCATGAATTGAATCATCCATGTTGGTGACTGAAAGAGCCAGCTTCAGCATCCCAGTCTAAGCACCCCCGGCCTCCATCCTTGCGATGCACGGTACACCTCGTTTGCCACCTGCTCGACCCTAGTGTGACTGATAAAATGAAGTAATAATACAGTTAAAATAGAGCGAGGGTCATCTCTATCATTTCATTTCCAATGTAGGTAAAGAAAGTGCTTCTCTTTGTTAAAATATGTTTCATCAACTAGTCCCATTGTTAATGTTTAAGCGTTTCTGCAAACTGGGGTGCTTAATTTTAGTTGATATGTACAAAAATAGAGATTTGAATGTCTCAAGGCGCCTCCTTGTACTACCGCTGTACACTAATGTTCATCACTAGCAGAAGGTGTATCTGGGAGACTTGGGACGATGTGCAGTATGAGGCGTACCGTATGAGGCATCGCAGGGCCCATCTCGCCCTCGCAGCATGGCATACTATGATACTATCGCAATATTTTGTTCTATTTATTTTGTGTGTTTCATCTACTAGTGCCACTATAATGTAATCATGCTTTTTCAGTATCTGTGCAAACAGGGTTATTCAGCTGCATTTTGGTGGAACTGCACAAATGTACGTATGGAACCGGCATATATGCAGAGTGCGAGGTGTGCCAAGTAAAAATTACCGACACCAACCATGCTGCAAGCACGCATCGGCATCCACCACCACCAGTGGGATGTGTGGCGCTCTCTGTGGACGGATCTTTCTCGGCAGCAAATCCTCTAACCAAATACTAGTAGCTTATATTGGCAGTTTTCTAGGGAGTACTCTTTTCTGAAAGAAGTACCAATCTATTTTTCTTTATTTGTACACTGTGTCGCAACTTTGACCCAAAGGTCGAGAGCTATTTTAGGGTGATTTGCGTAGTACTCGGAGACTGATTGTAAGCATGATTTTCATTAGCTGTCACACTGATTGTAAGCATGAGCAGGTGGAAGATTAGGTTAGTGCGAAGCTTACCTTAAACCCTACCGCCGCTGTTGAAACAAGGCGAGCATCGAGGGAACCATGGAGAACGGCGGGGAAGCGACGCCGCGCCATCTAGTCTCCTCTTGTGGTGGGAGAACGAATACTCCTGTGGCTTTGGCTGGCTCTGCACCCTCACGAACGGCACACCATACTCGATCGATTCGTTATCCTCTCGGTGCTCGACCTTCGACCTGTACGCCCACCACCGCCACCTGACTGTCGCCTCGGGGGAATCTATCTGCTCCATCGCCCATAGGAGATACTCGATGAACTCGGAGGACTGCGGCGTGACTGCCGCCGAGGAGTACATGTACATCGCCGCCCTCATCACCGTCGTCTCGCTCTTTCGTATACATTGCCACATGGCCCGCACCGTCCTCGAAATCTCCCACTCATTGTCAAACCAACTAAGGATCTCCTTCAACCTTGCTAACTTTGCCTGGTCGCCGCCGGCGATCTACCTGATTTGCTGCTGCATCCTCTCCATAGATGTCCTTCTGAGTGGTCCGGTGCTAGCTTTGGAAGATGGGAGGAGAGACGGTGGTCTTACAATAGAGAAGAGGGAGAGGCGAGACGGTGGTTTTGGAATGGAGATGATGGAGAGGAGAGGAGGTGGTTTTGCAACGGAGAAGATCAGAAGAGGGAGAGGCGATACGGTGGTTTTGGAATGGAGATGATGGAGAGGAGAGGAGGTGGTTTTGGAATGGAGATGATGGAGAGGAGAGGAGGTGGTTTGGCAATGGAGAATATCAGAAGAGGCAAAGGCGAGACGGTGGTTTTGGAATGGAGATGATGGAGAGGAGAGGAGGTGGTTTTGCAATGGAGAAGAGGGAGAGGAGCGTGCGACAACGATTTAGGATTGGGCGAGAGGGCAGGCACGCTGTGACTGGATCAAAATCAAAATCAATTTACCCTTCAATTAAGAAAGCAACCCCACATTAACTAGTCTCCCTTTTATTCTGGGTCATAATTGACCATGATTTTCGCACATAAAATATATGTTATACGTTGCAAAAATAATATAATTTGAAAGTACATTCAGATACGAACCAAATGATACAATTTTTGGTGACATGCATTCACATTTTGCTTTTCAAATACAGTACATGGTCAAACTTTGACCGAAAATACGCAAAACAACAAAAAAATACTTCCAAGACCAGCGCCGCTCTTCCGCTATTCTCCTCTTAAACCACTGCCGCTCCTCTCCTGTTCCAATCTAAATCCAGCACCGCTCCTCTCCTCTTCCATTTCAAAATCACCGCCCCTCCTCTCCTGTTCCAGTCCAAAACCAGCGTCGCTCCTCTCCCGTTCTAATCCAAAGCCAGCGCTGCTCCTCTCCTCTTCCATTCAAAAACCACCACCGGCGAGTGGAGGTGCTGTGGAGAAGTAGATCGATGGAGGAGTACAACCGATACGTGAGGATCGCAGACGGCGACCCTGTGAAGCTAGCTAGGATGTTGGAGATACAGTCTTGTTTTGACAACAAGGACCAACCAGCGGCGACGGCGACATCCATGGCCAAATATCTGCAATAGAGCAAAAAGGCGGCGATACTCCCGGAGGGAGTCGCGCCGGAGTACATAGAGCTGCTCCTCTGGGCCATGGAGCAAACAGATTCACCGAATCTGATCGTGAGGGAGCGGTGGTGGGAGTATCGATCCCAGATGGAGCATCCACCAGAGATTGAAGGATCGAGCTTCTACAGGGTGCCGTTTGTGAGGGTGTCCTAACAGAGGGAGTCGGTGGAGTCTTTGTCGACCGAACCCAACTGCAAGAGGAGAAAAGCAGTTGGCCCGATGACGCTTCCCCGCCATTGTCTCCCTCGCTGTTCACATCGTCTCACGGGGCGGTTGTCGGCCGCTGAGGAATAGGAGGGG
>NC_041393.1:712967106-712970602 GCF_002162155.2 Triticum dicoccoides
CAGCCCAATAGTCGGGCAGGTTGTGAATTGTCAGGAGGAGCTTAGGGTTGTCAGTATTTGCAGGTTGTGAATTGTGTTTTGTGTTGTGTATTTTGAGAGTACTTTCAGATATGAATGTCTTTTGAATTTCAGATTTGCAGTATTGAGCATATGAAGAATTTTATGAATTCTAGAGATCTATTTTTAGCACTTAAAAAATGTAGTTTCATAGGAGTATAAAAGTGCAGACGAGAAGAAACTGCAAGTTTCAGTTTCAGATAAGAAACTAAAGGTTCAGTTTCAGATAAGAAACTGCAACTTTCAGAGGCAGAGCATTTATATTAACACGGCCTTTTCAAACGGGGTTCACATCATGTTGGAAGTTTTATTCATGGTCGAAAATGGAACTACCAGCCAGTTAACATTATGCTGATCAACATTCATGCATAGCACATCTTCATATGATGCACAATCAAAATGCCCACACAATGTCGAGTGTGCGAAACACAGAGAAAATGAGGGACAAAGTTTTGGCAAGTGTTGGACGTGGTTTTGGGTTGCCCCGTCTAGGCTTTCATTTTTAATATGCGCAACCCACGACCTCGGATGGGAGGGCCTGTTTGTATTTTCTTAGGGCCGTCATGTATCGACCGGCCTATGGACCTCCCATCCGAGGTTTTATTTTTGGCAGCCCAATTTATGTATTTTTTTGAAGAAAATACAGAGGTCTGTTCTATTTTTCTATATAAGAATAGGAACGCCATGTCCAACTTATGTTTCCCTTCTAACTATATTATATATATTTAAATTATTTTATATGTTATTATAAATTATTTTTATTGTCATCATATATTTAATAGATACTTACATATTTAAGAAAATAATATCCCACAACTTATTAACTTATAAAAAAAAATTCTTAACAAATAAAATCCTGGTTTGTTTTGGCACGAAAATCCTAGTGATTGTGTACAAAAGTTTGGTAAGATTTAAGGACGAATGTAATAATATCACTTATTATTTAAATATATTTATAACAAAATGCTCAGCCCCTTTTTATTTTTTGATAACATTGCTGGCCCAACCCAACATTATAATTAGAATCAGCCCAGCAAAATCGTGTATTTCGAGAAAGTGCAAATGGCCTGTAATTTTTTAGGAAATAAAAAAAATGGGCTGCATGGACGCTACATTATTTGTTCACCCAGCCCAGCTAATGGCTGTAATTCAAAAAAAGATCAAATTGACTGTAAATTCTACCACGCAAAAAAAAGACTGTAAATTCTGAAAAAATGGGTTGAATACGTGCCACATTTTTGGAGGCTGAAATGTGGGCCAATAGGTCTAGGCCAATGCAAGTCGTTGTCAATTTAGTCAACAAATGATTCTGACATGTTAGCCGTTGGATTTAAATCCAACGACCGGCATCCATCTTCAATCTCTTGTCTTCTTCCTCCAGCGCCGCAGGGACCACCTCCCGCCTCCTGCTGCTAGCAGCTCTGCTTAGCATGCTTCGCTATGAAGCGCTACTCCACCATTGGCCAGGCCATCCCTCCACCCCTCCACACCTCCTGTTCTTCTCCATCGACCGCCGAACCACACCGCACTAGAACCAGTTAACCCTCGTACACCTCTCCGTCTGCGACTCCACTCCCGCGTCTTTCCATCTCTGGCTCGTTGCTATCCGGGGCCTCACCGTCGTCCACCACCTTGGATGCGCTCGGCGTGGCGTGGTCAACGTGGTCAACGAACGACACCATCGGAAGTATACTGTGCGTGGAGAGGCTGACAGCTGGGTCCACGACCGCACACAAGGAAATGCCTCCTTATTACGCGCAAAATAATGATTCCTCCACTTGACATATGGGACCCACCGGAAGGGCCTCTATATTTCGCAAAAAAATGTGCCCCCCGCTGACTTGTCGGACTCACCAGCTATCTTCGCACGCAAGGAAGTGCCTCCTTATTACGCACAAAAAAATGAATACTCCCCCTGCCAGCTGGAACCCAGCATACTAGGAGGCTGACTTGTGGGCCTACCAAGTTGACGGGGACGGAGGGCTTTGTCAACTTAGTCAATATGAACGATTCTAGCTCCTGTTACCGTACGATGTTCATCCAACGGTCATAGTGCTTCTTCAACCTCTGATCTTCTTGCTCCAGCCGCCTAAACCAGCGCCGGTCGTGCGGCATGCTCCTGCCTCCCATGGCCGGCTGTGATGCCGCAGAGGCCTCACCGCCCCCTACTACTCCCACCGCTGGTCAGGCTATCCCTCTACTCACCCACGTCCCCAGTTATTCTGCGGCGACAGCAGCCTCACAGCGCAGCCGAACCAGTGAACCCTCGTACTCCTCTCCGTGTGGGCATCCACTGCTGCGTCTTCCCCAGCTCCAAGTCGTCCCCTTCCTAGGCCGCGTCATCGTCCACCGCCAGGGTGCTCTCGGCACAGCATGGTCAACGTGGTCAAGGAACGACTTCCATTGGACGTGGACTACATGTGGACAGGCTGACACCTGGGTCCACGCCCGCAGCAAGGAAGTGCCTCCTTATTACGCGCAAAATAATGATTCCTCCACCTGACAGCGGGGAACCACCGGACGGGCCACCGTATTTCATGAAAAAAACGTTTCCCCCTGACTGCTGGGACTCATCAGCTACATCTTCGCACGCAAGGAAGTGCGTCTAGGAAAAAAAATGATTCACCCCCCTGACTGCTGGGACCCACCAGCTACATCTTCGCATGCAAGGAAGTGCGTCCGGGCAAAAAAAACGATTCGCCCCCTGACTGCTGGGACCCACCAGCTACATCTTCGCACGCAAAGGAAGTGCGTCTGGGCAAAAAAACGATTCGCCCCTCTGACTGCTGGGACCCACCAGCTACATTTTCGCACGCGAGGAAGTGCCTGACAGTCGGGACCCACCTGGTCGAAGCGTACGTAGAGTTGTCATTCTGGTCGCGAACGTGTACGTACATACTGGTCGTTATAGAGTCACGCACATGTCATAGTAGAGGCGCGCACGTAGTATGTACTCGTACGTACATCGGCCAGGGTGCAAGAAAGAAAATACGGCCACGTACGTACATACGGGCAGGGTCTCGAATGCCTACTCGCGCATACGTACGGCCAGGTCTCGTGTACATGGCTGGGTCGGTACGGAGAAACAACGTCGTCGTCATGTTCATGGGGACCTAACCGGCTGGGTCGGAACGGAATGCGTGGTCGTGTTCATCGGGAGGGCTTGGACGGAAGAGGCGATGGAAACGAGGCCTGGCATACCGCACAACGGAGGAAACGGACCTCCTATGTTAGGAACGGGGTCCTGTTGATCGGGAGGGGTGTGGCGTACCGCAAAACGGAGGAAACGGACCTCCTACGGTCGAAACGGGGGTCCTGTTGATCGGGAGGGGTGTGGCGTACTGCAAAACGGACGAAACGGACCTCCTACGGTCGAAACGGCGGTCCTGTTTATCGGGAGGGGTGTGGCATACGGCAAAACGGACGAAACGGACTTGTG
>NC_041393.1:712971444-713007827 GCF_002162155.2 Triticum dicoccoides
CGGGAACTCCCCGAAATTTTACCCCCCCCCCTCGCTTCTACCACAGTTTTTTCCGTCATGGATGGCCCAAAGAATGTCATGCAGCTGCGTCTCCGGCCCGCCCAGGACGAAAAGCCCATTTTCTATCATGATTTTTTGTCATAGAAGTAGGAGCCCACCACATCTATGATGATACCGGGTTTTGTCACAATTATCGTCATAGAAGTGTCATATGTATGACAGAAAAAAATTCGTTCGGCCCAAAATGTCACGAATGTGTCTTTTTTTGTAGTGATGTGACTCTCCTTTGCGTGGAAGGCAAGCTTGGCGATTCGGATATGTAGATTTCCTTCTCTGTAACCGACTCTGTGTAACCCTAGCCCCCTCCGGTGTCTATATAAACCGGAGGGTTTAGTCCATAGGACAAGAACAATCATAATCATAGGCTAGCTTCTAGGGTTTAGCCTCTACGATCTCGTGGTAGATCAACTCTTGTAATACTCATATCATCAAGATCAATCAAGCAGGAAGTTGGGTATTACCTCCATCGAGAGGGCCCAAACCTGGGTAAAACATCGTGTCCCCTGGCTCCTGTTACCATTAGGCTTAGACGCACAGTTCGGGACCCTCTACCCGAGATCCGCCGGTTTTGAAACCGACAGGAACCCTATAAAACTCCAGAGTACTTTGACAGGCAGCATACAGACCTATCTAGGTCGCACGCATGATTATGATACAAAACATACAAATATACAACCCAACTGACCATAAGATTTGTTGTTATAATAACTCTATAATAATACTATGATGAAACCGTGCTCTGCAATAACAAACAACCGGCTCCGGCTCCATGCTGCTTACGGTATAGTGCTTCAGTGCTTGTCTTGGGTTGGCCACTTGTGGGTCGGCTGTCTTGGCTGGGCTAGAGGCTTCAGGGTTTACAGAGCTGTCGGCGGCTTGATCTGCAGGTGGGTCAGCGGTCGATGTTGGCTTATCATGAGCCGATTCAGGCGGCGGCTCAAGAACAGAGGCCTCAGGCGCGACCCTTTGGAGTTCCGGCTCGTTGACGGTTGGCTCTTTGGCCGGCTTGTTCTTCTTAACCATCTTGCTGGGCTTTGCTTTTCCGCTGCAGAAGATCAACAAGGTCAGTACAGATATAAAGAATTGAAATGAGTACATGATAAGTAAATCATCATTACCCTGGAGCAGTCTTAAAAGCCGGCAGGTTGGACTGGAATGAGTCACCGGAGGAAGGTGAAGTTTCCTGATAATTTGAATCAAAAGAGTTGAGTGGTTGACGAGTGAGACCCGCCAAAGGATAACAAGGATTTAAGTCGGAGGTGACCTCATTCCGGTGCTTCCTTCGTGTATTTGGTAAGCCGGAGGAGAGTTCCGCGTCCTTGCTAGTCCGGGTCTGTCTCCAGCTCTCATGAATCTGTCGCTTCAAAAGAAATTGAGGATCCTGATAAGCTAAGGGATGTGAAAATCTTACTTTCCGGGTTACTCTTCGGATTTTCTGTCTTGCCAAAGGCTCGGAGTCGGAGGAAATAATAGTTACCTCTTCATCCACTCCGTGACTTGTTCCCGTGTCATCCTGATGATAATCAGTGTCAATAAGGTGGTTAAAAAAGGAGCCAAGAGGGTCAAGATCTACCTCCGACTTAGAGGTATCTTCTAGTCGAAGCAAGTTAGAGGCGCTGGTCTTCTTTCCTCTCTTCTTGGCGTCGGCTTTCCTGGCGGCTCTCTTGGCCTTCCTGGCTCTCTTTGCAGCCTCATGATTATACTTTTTCTTCCAAAATTTGTCGTCAGCCTGTGAAAATCAGCAAAGGTTTTAGTAAAGACAAAACATCAAGGATGAAGGTAAATTTACTTAGTTTGGCGGCTTACCGCTGGAGCCGGATTAGCTTTGCAGAAAGGGCTTAAGCCCACCTTGCCACAATCGGCTAGGCTTTCGTTCAAGAGCGACTTTGTCATATCATCAATGACATCGTCGGGTAAATCGTCAGGGTTGTGGCGCAGAGGATCAGTCTTCTCGCCCGTGTAAGTGCACATGAAACCAGGGCGGCGGCTCAATGGAATGATCCGCCAGGCAACCCAAACCCGAACCAAGTTGATACCATTTAAACCGTTCCCCAAAAGAGCCTTGACTTTAGCCATCATGGGAGCGAGTTTTTGGCGATCGTCAGCTGACAGCTTATCTGGAAGAGGATGATTAGACTCGAGGCGCAGGGCGCGAAAGCCGGGCAGAGGGTTCTCATTAGCCGGAGAAGTGTCTTGGCAGTAGAACCATGTCTGGTTCCAGTCTTTGGGGTGACTTGGTGGATTCGCATAAGGGAAAATGGCGTCTCTCCGTCGTTGGATCGAGAACCGACCGAGCTCCAAACTAGGCCCGTTGGCACATTCATTTTGGTGGTTCAAATAAAATAACTCTCTGAAGAGTAGCAAGCTGGGCTCTTCTTCAAGATACACCTCACAGAACACTTGAAAGTTGCAAATATTAGACACGGAGTTGGGTCCGATGTCTTGAGGACGGAGGTCAAAAAAGTGCAGGACGTCTCTGAAGAACTTTAGTCGGGTGGAGAAAAGCCCCGATTCATGTGATCAGTGAAGACGATGACCTCCCCCTCTTTGGACTGAGGCTTTTCCTTTGTCGGATCAGGAGCATGGTATGACATGACTTCCTTCTTTGGCAGATAGCCGGTCTTCACAAAGTCGTTAAGTGTACTATCCGTGACGATGGACTTGACCCAATTGCATGAAGTGGGTGGTTTGGGCGGCATTGTGAAGAAGGAAGCCTAACAAAGAGTAAAATTGCCGGTTCAAATTTAAGCCGGAGAGAAAGTGTTGCAATACATATTCAAAATGGCGGCTTATGAAGGGGCCTAATGGTATCTATCTATCTATCTATCTATACCTATACTAATTAGGCACTTCCTAAAAATTCCCACGTTAATTAGTAATTAGGAGCCGTTAATCTGGTGGACCAACGATTTGTTACGGTGTAGATCTATTTTGCTTAATACTAGGGGAAAAAAAGGTTATTCGTCTAGGCCCACAATCATGGCATGATCCTAACGATCCTAATCCACCATTCAGCCTCCTATCTAAGCTAACCAATCTTCCCTCGATTCATCTCTAAAAAAAATCTCCCCTCGATTCAGTTAAAAAAAACCTCCCCTTGATTCTCAAAAAAATACACCCCTCCACAAAAACTAATCAATCTCTATCTCTCCCGAAGAGAAAAATAATCTCTATCCTGAAAAATCTATGTCGATCTACTCCTTCTACGCCACGGCCTCTTCTATGGAGAACAAATCCATCCACACTTCTTCCTCTTCTACGTGATCTCTCTCTCTCTCCCCGCCAAGGAAAAACCTAACTAAGTAAGTGGGGGAATTTACAGGGTGTGCTCAAGGAGATTATTAGATCAACAAGTTTCCCCATCAGGATCAGGTTTGTTTTCTTGCGTTTACACATGAATCGGTTGTTTTTTTTTCTTCAAATTTGAGTTTCTTCCCGACATGTCTTCTTCATGTCTCCATGTCATGTCATTGTACTTAAATTAGAATTGGCTGTAGATGTGAGCTGCTGCCGCCGCAAGTGTAGCGCATCGTTTTCGACCTCTTTTCTCTCCCAACCTCTAATATAGGATCTGTTTTTACGAGATAAACACACCGTGTTTGTGTGTGTTGCGTTCCTCCCAGAAAGATCGAACAAGTGCATGTTTGATCGGGAGGTTATGTCTCTGTATGTTCAGGTCAATTTAGGTCCAAGTTCTAGATGCACATGTCGCCAGGCGAGCTGCGTGCTAGCTACGTGCTGGATTTGGTTTGGAAGGAATGAAGGCTCTAGCCAGGCTGCTTGGCCACTTCTCATGCTCGACACTGCAGGCCAATACAACCATGGTCCTGTTGGCATCGATTTTGTCTATATGCTCTCCACAGATTGAATCCCAAATCTTCTCACAAACAAATATTTCCTGGTCAACCTTCTCCCGTGGGTGCCAAGGTTGTCTCTGTCAGTTCATGTCACTTTGCAGGTTAGCGAATCGTCTTCTTGCCCAAAGATTTTTGTAACAACTATTTCTACAACTGGCTGGATTAAATATCATGCTTACAAACTACCAGAGAACCTTTTGGTTGTCACTGTTCTATACTCTCCGCAGTTAAAGATTTGGATTTGATAGCCGCTTCCAGAGGCTAAACTACAGGTGCGAATAATCAAAAAATGTGTGTTCTTTTATTTGTTCATTTGTCTATTTTATTACTATACTAATTACAGATTTTACCCGCCACACATCTGGTGGAACTTTATAATAACTGCTGGGATTAATTTATTACTTTGCTATACTAATTTATATTACACATGTTTCTCCTAGAGGTTATAAAGTTTTTCTCAATCCGATTGATTTATTGCATTGGGAGACACATGGTTACCTAATCCCCGAAAATAAAATATCTTCTAAAAAAGAAAAAAATATAATATCCTCCTCCTCGACAATCTGCCATGGGGCTTTAGAAACTAAAAAAGGAAGACGATCTGTCATGGAGGAAATTCGCAGCCGGGCATGCTCAGAATTCTATCCATGATAGATTTGTGTCACGACTGCAAGGAAGGATTTCTGTCACAGGTGCAAGGTAGGATTTGTGTCACGGCTCCAAGGTGGAGAAGCAGCCTATGCCTGACCGTGGCCTCTATGCCTCGGTCAGACTTCCTCCTCAGCTGCAGCGGGCGGGGGCCAATGTTTGTGTCATCTCTTAACTTTGCAATCCGGTTCATGCATTACTCAGCCAGTATTTAAAATTGTGTTTGAGGTCCTGGACGATTGATTTTTGCAAGGAACTGCTAACGTCTGGGTTTATCCCATCACATACATACTGAAAAGTTTATACTCTAACCCTACAATTAAACAAATTCTAAATATGCTGCTACTAGCTGGTGGCATCTTAGTTCATAGACTTAGGGCGCATATATATATGTAGATTATATTCAGAGACGTGTGTACAATATAGGTTCAGATGCAAAGAGTAATCGACTTTCCAGTAATCGGGGCTACTCTTATTGGAAAAAGATATTCTACTTTGAGTTGCATCCAATGCATCTAGGGATTGGTGGCGAGTGGAGGTCGTGATGAGTTATAGGGACGAGAAGATGTTCTTGGGGAACATGGCGGCAAGGGTGCCGTGTTGGACTGTAGTTGTCATTTGCCATATAGTCTTGGCCGTTACTACAGAGCTGCACTGTGTTGTATTCTTGATGTGTTTCCTTGCTAATCATTGGTATGCACAAGTACATTTTTGTTGCAATTATTATATTGAAGGTTTTATCAGTCACACTAGAATTAGACTATGTGTTATATTGAGTCTGGACATGGAGTTAATATTGATCGCTAACACTCTATAAACTAAATTAATATATACTATTTAATTTTTTCATGTGACATGTCTATTGTTTTCATATGCAGCTTTTTTTAACAGCAGACATGGGTGATTTATTTTTTGCGAGTGACATGGATGAGTTTGATCGGGTATGAATGTATTGTTTAGTCTCTCTTATCAGAAGTCCTTATTGCGTTTGTTTATTTCCCACTCGTGAGTTTACTTGAGTCAGTATTAATGCAATGAATATCAAACATAAGATATGAATGGAATGAATCGGCAACACATCACTCACATCTAGCTATTGTCACACGGAAAAAAATATCAACTAACGGGCTGGATTGCCTACACACCACAGTTCACCAGGGTTAATGAGTCCTTCCGTAGATAGGCCTTTACTCCTCATCATCGTATATATGGAGTTTCCCGCCAGCAAGCAACAAGGCCCCTCAATGCAGGTACCAATTAACTTTCATGCAGATGTGTCTTCAAAAAAATTATGTTCCTGAATGATGACCTTTTAGGTATTTTATGTATGCCATTATACAAAAACAGAAGGTATAGCATTTACCCCACACAGATCAACTTAAGATTGAGTACCTAGCAAATTGCCCGCAGCCAGCATGCAACCACACATGCATTAGCTTTCATGCATGCATATATTCAAAAGAGTGGTTAATTTTGTTGAGCAAATGCTACTCGAAATATTAATTTTTTATTCTCATGATAATAATGGTAGTAGTATCACCTTTTAATAATTTTATTAGCTCATGATGTCATATAGTTTGGCATTGCGAGAATCATTGCGCCAAGACAGAATGAGAGGCAAGCACACATGTATTTAATTTCGTAATTTCCTTTATGTTGATCTAAACAAGATCTAATAGTAAAAACTCATTTTATTTTGACATTTGAAATGCAAGATAGCAACATAACTCATTCTATGCAGTATGATTCACAAATTTATCAAAATCAATATATCAAAAGTTTGACACACAAAATGCATGATGGCACAAACTTGATTGTCATAATGTATATTTTGCAATCAAAGGGAGTTTATCAAGATTGATCTAGCTCCAATTTATACCGTGTATGAAATTCAAAATTTTTATGATGTCCATGTTATTTAACTCCATAATTTCCTTATGTACAGTTAATTTCATTAAATGAATAATACCTACATGCAAATCCAAATATAATGGAGGTGCCAACGAATTTATCGACTAGGGAATGTCGGGGAAACTGATCCACGAACACCTATGGGACCGGCGGACCGAGCCTCTTTCGGTTCGGCGGGGGGCGGAGATCGCACGAAGAGCGGATCGAGGCGAAGCACACAAGCAGTTTACCCAGCTTCGGAGCTCTCCGGAGAGATAATACTCCTACTGCTGCATGTCTGAGTGTATTGAGTTCTTGCTCGGGAGCGCTGAGTGCTACAGTACACACTGGCTGCTAACGAGACCGAGCGTGAATGTTTTTCTGCCTTCGAACCCCCCTCTACGTTGCGCATGGGACTCCTTTTATATGCTAAAGGGGTCTCCGACAGGTGGCAACGTAGACAAGGGTAAAAATGGAAAAGGAATTGCGGTTGGTACAACTACCTGTACAGTGTATCATACCTAACCCTGACGGCAGGGGACAAAGGCATTAAATGCCCGTCTACGTCACCCAAATAGTGCAAAAAGGGACCGTTAGGGACGCCACCGCTCGCCACGATGGCAATCTTGTCAACGTTGCTTGCCACCGCGCACCGCTAGCTGCACAGCCTCTTGCCACGTGCGCCTGGAAAGGCCCCAGGGCAACACGTTGGTGGATGTGCTGGAGCGCAGGTACAGAGTGGTAGCTTGCCGCGGCAAGCGCTTTGCCGCGGTCGTTGTCTTGTCGCGTCCGGAAGCTTGTCGCTCACCGAGCCTCACCGGGACGCGTGGCGTGTCGCGGCAAGTTCCTTGGGATGCCTTGGTTGGCCTTCCCGGCAAGCTCCTCTTGCCGGGGCCTTGACTCCTTGGCTTGAATACTTTGTTCTTGAATGGCTCCAAAGGAACCATGGATGACCTTGGCGGTCACCCGGCAAGCCTTGCCGCGGGGTGCTGCGACTGCCCGTGCACAAGTTCGGGATACTAGGGTACCCCTACTCTAGTACACCGACAGGAGCCCCCGGGCCTGGGACACACACGGTGTCGAGTGCTTTTGGGCCAGGCCCAAAACAGGGCACGGGCACGCGTGGCCTGGGTTACGCCGTATTTCACTCTGTATCCACCGCGCCCTCCTCGAACGGCACGTGTAGAATGTGGCGTCGTGGGAGAGATCGTGGGTGGTTTCTTTATTTGGAAAGACGGAACGCCCGCCCCCTCCCTCCTTATAAGCAGGGGAAACAGGGGCAGTTCGCCCATCTCGCCGGTTGCTACTCCAATCTCAGAAATCTCCGCCGCTCCCCCCTTCTTCCCAAAGCTGAAAGAGAGCAGCGCTCCGCCCCCCATCGCCACCAGCATCACCAACGCCGTCGATCTCCCCCACCACCTCCGCCATGGCTCCGAAAGCCGACAAGGGGAAGGTCGTGAAGTCGGCCGAGGCGCAGCGGCTCGCGGCGCTGCGAAAGGAGCGGGCAATCTCCCCCCCAGCTCGCCGCGAAGGAGCTGAGGGAGTACTACTACCTCTTCTGGTCGACGAAGACGCGAGCGCATCCGCGTACGAAGGTACTCCCAGCTGCCGCTTCGGAACTGGCTCCGAATGGATACCCTTTCTTCGCGTTTTTCTTCTACTGCGGGCTCTGCCCGCCTTTCTCTGAATTTTTCTGCGATATCATGAACACCTACGGGTTCCGCCTCCTTGACTTCACCCCCAATGCTATTCTGACTATGGCAGTTTTCGCACATCTCTGCGAAAACTTTGTCGGAGTCTATCCAAATGTAGCTCTTTTTCGCCATTTCTTTATGCCCCGAGTTGAGAGAGGGGAGCCTTTATCTGGCGGAATCACCTGGATCTCGAGAGCTGGCAAGAAGGAAGCTTATCTGGAGGGAGAGCTTCGCAGCAAGTGGGAGGAATGGAGAGCAGACTGGTGCTGGATTGTCGAGGAGAACCCGCAGCCATTTACCGCCCAGCGCCAAGCCCCAATAGCGCGCGGCAATGATTGGAGCAACGTGGCCCCGGAAGATGATAGGCTAAAGATTGCCGTCACCCGGATCTTACGCCTCAGGCTTGGCGGGCTCACAGTAGGCGCCGTTGGCGCAAATTTTCTTCGCCGCCGCATCGCCCCCCTGCAGGAGAGGAGGAGACCCGCCTGGGAGTTCCAGAATGCGGCGGATATCATGAGGCTGCGCCCGGGCCTCAACTTCAACTTCACTGTCTTGGAACTGGACGCGATGATCGTGGAACTGTTCAAGCGCGACCCTCAACATCCCAAAGTGTTCATGTTGCCGAGGGGTGTCGTTCCGCTGTGCAAAACCTCCTCGCTCGACCGCATCCGTGCAATGATGCCGCTGTGCGATTCGCATGGAATTGTCCCAACTTGGCAAGAGCCTGCAGACGACGTCGTGCAGGAGTTCTTTGACGGCCTGGTAGAAGTGCCGGTCCGCCCCGATGAACAAAAGAGCCTCACCCGCGACACCACCGATGATGAGATGCAGCGCATCGCCACCAGGCTAGAAGAGGCGGCAGCAGCCGCTGCCGCGGGCGAGTTCGGATTCACCGGGGAGGAGGCAGAGGCAGCAGAGGCGGCAAGCCTTGTCGAGCGAGAGGAGCTTGCCGGCGAGGAAGAGCTTGTCGGGCCTGAAGCTGAGTCGAGCAAGCCCGCCGAGGGCGCAAGCGACTCGTTGAAGATCGGCTCCTCCTACTCCCCACCTTCAGCTAGCTCGCCGCAAGCGGAGCCCCCAGCTCCACCAAGAAGGCGTCTCCGTAAGGCCGGGGATGTAGCGGGGCGGCAGACGAGTCAACAGCCGCCGTGCCGTGCGACACGCTCTATCGTGGCAAGCACTGTTGCCGCGGGAGCGCCTCACGCCGCTGCGGCAACTGGAGCGGGGTCTTCCCGGTCCATCGCTACTGCTCCTGCCAAGCGGACAAGAGAACCTACTCCTCCGCCTCATCGCACCGGAAGCGAGCCGGACTTCGATCTCTCCGCGCTCAGCTCCAACGAGGAAGAAGAAGAGTAAGATTCCTTGCTGTACTTGTAGTTCTTAAATTTTGTTGCTTTGTCTTGTATCTGATTTGCTTCACTCTGAACCCATTCCTTTTCAAGACGCTGGCCCAGAGAGCGGCGAAGAGAGCCAAGGTCCCGGTGATTGTCATCGAGGACGAACCCACCGCGACAGCAGGGGGTGTGTCCGAGACCACCTTGCCGGACCCGGCAACTATTCCCCAAAGCAGCCCCCAGCGTAAGTATATGGTTTACTTCCTGCTGTTAGGCGCGCATGGGTGCTCTTTCTTTGCTGATATCTGACTGTTGGTTTGTGTAGGAGCAGAGAAGCTTCACCAGGAGTGCCCGGTAGCCACTCCCGAAATGCCATCTGCTTCAACTACACCGCCAAGGGAGGATTCCCCGGCAAGGGAGCGTTCTCCGGCAAGGGAGAATTCTCCGACAAGGGACAGTTCTCCGGCAAGGGACAGCACCAGCGACCCTCCGGTGGTTGAGACCACGACTGCAGGTCCTAGTACAGGTAATCCTCTTGCTTGAAAACTTCCCTTGGGTTCTTCTTCTTCTGATTTTCTTTTTGGATATTTGCTTGATTTTTCTCCTTTTTCCGTTCGTCAGATCCATCTGCCACGGAGCCAATGGAAACCGAGGTCGCCGACGAGGAGAACGCGCGCAGCAATACCGACGACGCCGTTGCCACCGAAGGAGAATCCGGCGCTGATGATCCCGTCGGCGAAGAGGCCGCCAAAGCTGCCGCCACAGAAGCTGGCGAGGGATCCGGCGATCGTACTGACGGCCCCGAGGCCGTAGGAGCGTCAGGCGCTACGCCGACCGCCGATGCCTCCGCCGCTGCTGCAGCGCCAGGCTCCGAAGAGCCCCAACCCGGCACCTATTTGAAGGCCGGCGACGGCATCTTCATCAAGCTCCCCTAGGCGTCAAGCTCCAGGGCGCCGGTCGACGGAGAGATCTTGGATGGAGAGGTGCTCGCCTCCGCTGGGCTGACGCTGGTCGACGCGCCAAGCAGCAACGGTGACGAGCCTGAGGAGGAGCAGCTGCTGCGGAAGCTCTTGTCGCTCTACCGTGCCCGACAGGCCAAGCTGGTATCCCGAGAAGCGCTTGTCGCGAAGGCGGGAGTGGACATCGAGAAGCGCGCGGAGGAGCTCCGGGGTTTCAGGCAGGAAGCTCTCCGGTCCCTGGCAGAGGAGCGGGAGCAAGTCGCCGAGGAGCGGAAAGCCTTCCTCCTCGAGAAGGCTGAAGTTGAAGAGCAACAGCGGCTTGTTGCCGAGAAGCTATCTGCGCAGGAAGGCGAGTTGGCGCGGTGCAAGGTCAACCTTGACAGCCACGAGGAGGAGCTTGCCACGCGCGAGCAAACATTTGGCGGGGCTCTCAAGGAAGCAGAGGATGCTGCCGCAGCTGTCGAGGCCGCCAATAAGGAGCTGGAGACAAAGATGGCGCAGCTGGAGGCCGATCTCAAGGCGAGCGGCGAGGAGCTTGCTGCGCTCAAGCGTGAGCGCGAGAAGGACGCCGCCGCTCATGGTGAGCTGCAAGGTCGTCTCGCTGAGAGGAGCAAAGAGCTTAGCGCCGCCAAGGACTCCAACATGGATCTTGAGTTGAAGCTGGTTACTTTGACTCAGACGCTGGACGGCGTCAGGGAGCGGGAGGTGGCCTTGTCGGAGAAGATCAAGGCCGACGAGGTGCTGCTGGCGAGTGCTGCCGCCGCCCAGAACACTTTTAGGGAGAATGTGGAGCACTGGACGGAGGGTCTCGTGGATGTTACCGCAGCCATCGACAGGGAGCTGGCGCAGCTGGGGATGGAGGATCTCGGGTACTCCTCCGATGAGCACCTCCAACCCAGCGCCAAGCTCAGCTTGTTCTTCAAAGGCGTGGTGACGGCCCTCCAGCGACTCCAGGAGAAGATCCCAAAGCAGCTGGCCGACGAGTCATGCAAGATCTGTGCAGGAGCTCTTCAAAAGGTGCTGGTGAAGGTGGCCTTCCGCAACCCAGGCCTCAACCTCACCAACGTCCTCAGGACCTTGCCGACGGATGCTGATCTGGAAGCGCTCAAGACCCTTGTCGCACCCATTGTGGACAAGGTGAGCGGGATCAAGAGGGCTGAGGGCGATCGCGTAGATTAGGCCGCCCGTTTTCTCTTTTTCTTGTCACTGCTGGTCATGTTATGAGAACAATCTGTTAGAGCTGTGACAAGCTATCTTATAATATGACTCTCTTTTGGGTAGCGATTGCTATGTTATTTCCTTTACTTGATTCCTCCCTTTGTATGTTTTTGCCCTACGCTTTTAGGGAACTTGTCGGCGCAGGCACCTTAGCCGCGAGCGCTAAGTGCGGGACGTCAGCAGCCTGCTGGCGGTGCCGTTACCGACAAGAAACCTTGTCGCGACTAGTCGCAGCTCACTTAAGTTGTTGAGCGGACTTGAAACAAAGTAAGGGCGCAACTAGCTACGAGTTGGTTCCTCCGCGCACAGGTTTTCCATACAAAGCACGGTTGTTCGAGAAAGATAACTTAAAAATTTTAAAACTGATTGCTCAAACTTTAGCAACTTAGCTTTTCTGTCGTTTGCTTCCCGGTAAGGCGAAACTTCCTCGAACGGTGCTTGGTCCACACCATTATCTTCTCCTTTCCCCCCGGCAAACTTGTGGGCGAGGGAACCTTCCCTTCTTTGAGAAAGAGAAAGAAGAGAAAAGAAAGATATGGGGCCTTACGGCTCGTTATTGCTTACCGGGGGTAGGCACTGCACAAAGTGTCAGATAATGCATGCAAAGAAAAGTAGAAAGCTTGAAATTGACAAGGTGTGCGGAGCACATGAGCTTTACTTATGCACGGGGCCTGCGCCCGGCTTCGTACAAAGGATTACATGCAACATCGGCAAGACTTGTACAAAAGGTGGTTGCCGGAACAGGTTCCGGCAACCGCGCCTTATGGGTAAAACTTACGAAGATGCTCAATGTTCCAGGAGTTGCTCACCGGAATGCCATCTTCGGTCTCAAGGCGGACAGCGCCAGGCCTAGTGACTCGTTTCACCCGGTAAGGGCCTTCCCACTTTGGCGTCAACTTGTTGGAACTCTTGGCGGACTGAACGCGCCAAAGAACAAGGTCGCCTTCCTCGAGACTTCTGGCATTAACTTTGCGGCTATGGTAACGGCGCAAAGCTTGCTGGTATTGAGCAGCTCATACAGCGGCCTGAAGACGGTCCTCCTCAAGGAGCAGCGCGTCATCTTGTCGCAACTGCTCTTGCTTAAGCTCATCATAAGCGAGCACTCGAGGTGACCCGTATACGAGTTCCGTGGGGAGAACTGCCTCTGCTCCATAGACTAGAGAGAAAGGTGTCTGGCCAGTGGCTCGATTTGGCGTCGTCCTGACCGGCCAAAGAACCACCGGCAGCTCCTCAATCCAGTTCTTTCCGCACTTGCGCAACCTGTCGAAAGTCCTGGTCTTGAGCCCGCGCAGTACTTCAGCATTCGCCCTCTCCGCTTGACCGTTACTTCTCGGATGAGCAACAGAAGCGAAGCAGACCTTGGCGCCAAGATCTTGGACGTACTGCATGAAGGTGCGGCTCGTGAATTGCGTGCCATTGTCGATGATGATCCTGTTAGGGATCCCGAAGCGGCAAACAATCGGCCTGAAGAACTTGACTGCTGACTATGCTATCACCTTCCTCACTGCTTCCACTTCCGGCCACTTTGTGAACTTGTCGATTGCAACGTACAAGTACTCAAAACCCCCGACAGCTCGAGGAAAAGGGCCGAGGATGTCGAGCCCCCAGACCAAAAATGGCCAGGATAAAGGGATCGTCTGGAGAGCTTGAGCTGGCTGGTGTATCTGTTTGGAATGGAACTGGCACGCTTCACACTTGGTTACTTGTGCAGTTGCATCCTGGAGGGCTGTCGGCCAAAAGAAACCTTGCCGGAACGCTTTGCCGGCAAGTGCTCTTGCGCCAATGTGGTGACCACATATGCCTCCATGTATCTCTGCCTACAGCTTTTGTCCGTCTTCCCGGTGAATACACTTCAATTTCACACCATTGAGTCTTCTTCTGTACAGTATGTTGTCGACAAACTTGTACATACTTGACTGTCGGGCTACTCTTTCCGCTTCTTCTTGCTCTTCGGGAAGTTCTCCTTTCTGAAGGAAACGGACAATCTGCTGTGCCCATGCTGGAGCTTGCGGCTCGACAACAAGGACTAAAGGCACATCTGCTGCTGTGGGAACATCCGCTTCTACGGCGAGAACCTGTGGCTCAGCCGGAGCTTGATGTTCCCCGGCAAGCTTGCCGGAGCAAAACTTGTCGGGAGCGTCTGCTTCAACGAAACAAACCCTAAGGCTTGCCGGAGCATACTGCTCCTCAGCACCCTTGGTGTTGATCTTGGGGACCTTCTTGGCGGCGGCTTCGGGGAGCTCTGCCAGAAAATAGTCACCGGAAATCAACTTCCTCTTCTTGCTCTGTCCAGTTGATGGCGTTACAGACGGTTGAGTCAGTTTGAGCACAAAGATCCCTAGTTCCACAGGTAACTTAAGTGCGGCGCACTTCGACGGGCCATTGGCAATGTCGTTCTGAGCTCTTGGAACATGTTCCATCTGTAGACCGTCAAAGTGCTCTTCTAGCTTTCTCACTTCATCAACGTAAGCTTCCATCAACGGACTCTGATAATTCTTGTTCACTTGGCGAACGACAAGCTGTGAGTCACCCTTGACAATGAGCTTCTTGATCCCAAGGTCTACTGCGATCCTGAGACCGGCAAGCAAACCTTCATACTCTACGGTATTGTTTGTTGCTTGCTCCTTGGGAAAGTGCATCTGGACTACGTACTTGAGGTGCTCTCCGGTGGGTGCAACAAGTAGCAAGCCCGCACCGGCGCCTTGCAGCGAAAAGGCACCATCAAAGTATATTAGCCACTCTTTGCTTGCTTCCTTGACGGGGATGCTCGTTTCTGGAATTTCTTCATCTTGTGTTGGCGTCCATTCTGCTATGAACTCCGCCAATGCTCTGCTTTGGATAGTCGAAGTGCTCTCAAATTTGAGGCCAAATCTTGACAGTTCCAGTGCCCACTCAACAATCCTGCCTGTTGCTTCTGGATTTTGCAGTATCCTCTTCAGCGGAAAACGAGTGACGACTGTGATCTCATGTGCTTGGAAGTAATGGCGCAGCTTTCTCGAGGCCATGAGAAGGCCGAAAAGCAATTTCTGCACACCAGAGTACCTTGACCTAGCCCCCTGCAGAAGGGAACTGACAAAGTAAACTAGGCGCTGCACCATTCTTTTCTGCATGTTCTCACGCGCTTGCGCAGATCTATCTTTGTCGGGACCAGAGCTTGCCGGTGAAGTCCTCTGCTTGTCGCTAGATGCATCTGCCGTGGTTGCTGGCTCATCATCAGCCTCCCTCTCCGCTACTAACGCATCACTAACCACTTGATTGGTTGCCTCTATATATAGCAGCAACTTCTCTTGTGGCCTAGGTGCGACAAGTGTTGGAGTGGAGGACAGGTATCTCTTTAAGTCCTGCAGTGCAGCCTCCGCTTCTGGACTCCATTTCATTGGACCTACCTTTTTCAATATTTTGAAAAATGGTAGGGCGCGCTCAGCAGACCTAGAGATAAACCTGCTGAGAGCAGCTACGCAACCTGCAAGTCTTCGTACATCCTTGGCGCGCTTTGGTGCTTCAATCTGCCAATGGCCTTGATCTTGTCGGGATTGGCTTCAATTCCCCGCTGAGACACGAAGAACCCGAGAAGCTTGCCGGAGGGGACTCCAAACACACACTTCTCGGGGTTAAGCTTGAGGTTGATCTTGCACAGATTTGCAAAGGTTTCGTCTAAATCTTGAATCAGAGTCGCCTTGTCCTTGCTCTTGACCACTATGTCATCCATGTAGGCTTCCACATTTCTGTGCATTTGCAGCTCAAAAGCGTCATGGACTACCCTTAAAAATGTTGAACCACCATTCTTTAAACCGAAAGGCATCCGTATGAAACAGTATGTGCCACATGGGGTGATGAATGCGGTCTTCTCCTCATCCTCTTCTGCCATGAAGATCTGATGGTATCCTGAGTATGCATCAAGAAATGAAAGCAAGTCACATCCGGCCATGGAGTCAACAATCTGGTCGATGCGCGGCAAGGGAAATGGGTCTTTGGGACAAGCTTTATTGACATCGGTAAAGTTGATACAAAGCCTCCATTTCCCGTTTGCCTTGCGTACGACTATAGGGTTGGCCAACCACGTAGGATGGAGCACTCCTCTGACAAGGCCTGCTGCTTCCAATTTCTTGATTTCTTCTGTGATGAATTCTTGGCGCTCCACTGCCTGCTTCCTAACTTTCTGCTTGACGGGCCGCGCATGAGGACAGACGGCAAGATGGTGCTCGATTACTTTCCTGGGAACACCGGGGATGTCAGACGGTTGCCACGCAAATACGTCGACGTTCGCCCGCAGGAAAGCAACGAGCGCGCTTTCCTATTTAGGGTCGAGAGTGGCCTGATGGTGAAGGTACCAGCAGTGCCATCCTCCTTGGAGGACACCTTCTTGGTCTCTGGTGGAGCCGCCATTGTCTTCTTCCACTTGCCGGTGGAGCTCGATGGTGCGTCCTCGACGGTAGCGCAGCACTCCGAAGAGGCGCGCTTGCCGGAGTGGGCATCAGAACTCTTGCCGGACTTGGTCTTCTTCTTCGCCCCGGGAGCTTCAACGGCAAGTGACTTGCGATCTGTTGCGGCTGCTGCTTCCCGGTAGATCTTGTCGGCGCAGATAAGAGCATCCTTCTTGTCGCCAGGGACAGAGATGACACTTATCGGGCCTGGCATCTTCAGCATGTTATATGCATAGTGAGAGGCTGCCATGAATTTGGCGAGTGCTGGACGGCCGAGTATCCCACTGTAAGGCAATGGAAAGTCAGCAACGTCAAAAGTGACCCTCTCAGTCCTGAAGTTCAACTCGCTGCCAAATGTGACCGGCAACATGATCTTTCCCTTCGGCTTGCTCCTTCCCGGATTGATTCCTTGGAATGTGCCGGTCTCTTCGAGCTCGCCATCAGGGATCTGGAGTTTCTGGAGTATCACGGAGGAGATCAGGTTCAAGCCGGCCCCGCCGTCAACTAGCACCTTAGTGACCTTGAGGTTGCGGATAGTTGGTGAAACCAACATCAGCAAGCACCCGACCGCAGTTACGCGATCAGGGTGGTCCTCAATATCAAAGATGATAGGTGTGCTGGACCATTTCAGAGGCTTGCGTGACTCGACGGGTGGTTCTGCCGCATTGACTTCCCGCACCCACCGCTTGAGCTGGTGGTGTGAAGTATGCAGAGAAGCACCGCCGTCAACGCACAGGACCTCTGTGGCTTTCTGGAACTCCTGCTCATCGGTCTCGTCATCATCCATATCTTCATCGTTGTCGTCATCTTCATCCTTGTCGCGGCCGTGGGGAGGTCTATCTCCTTGCCGCTGCTTGGCCTTGCCGCGGCGTCCTCCTCGGCCGGGGCGTTTCTTGCCGGCTCCTCCAGCACCTTCCTGGGACTTCTCCTTGTCGCGTCGCTCGTATTCAGCCTTTTGCTGCTCGACAAGCTGCTCGACCTTCTTGCAGCTCTGGAGGTCATGGCCCTTGGTGCGGTGGATCTTGCAGTACTGCTTGTTGGTGCCGTCCTACTTGTCGGCGACCGCCACAGCCTGGTAGTTGGTGCCTGCGGCAATCTCCCCGCCGGAGCTACCAGCTTTGGCTTTCTTGGCGCCACCTCCGTTGCCGGACTGCTCAACGACTAGCACATCTTTGCCTTTCTTCTTCCTGTTGTTTCGCTGCCGGTTTTTCTTTGCCGGGGCAGCCTCCTCATTATCAGATCCTCCTGCTTCTGTATTCTCTCCGGGGAGTTTCCTCCCTTCCTCAACACGTGCACACTTGTCGGCCAGGGCATATAGCTCACTGACGTCTCTGATCTTGCACATCGCCATCTCCTCCCGCATCCTGCGGTTTCGCACATTCTGATGGAACGCACTGATTACCGCGGCAGGGTGGACATCTGGGATGTTGTGCTGTACGCGGCTGAATCTCTGAATGTACTTGCGCAGGGGCTCTCCTTCCTTCTGGGCGAGCAGATGAAGGTCGCTCTCTTGGCCATGAGGCTTGTGGCCGCCTGTAAAGGCGCCGACAAACTGATGGCATAGGTCTGCCCAGGAGGATATGGAGTTGTTCGGCAAGTGCATGAGCCAGGATCTGACATTGGGCTTGAGCACCAGCGGGAAGTAGTTGGCCAGGATCTTGTCGTCCCGCCCCCCGGCAGCTTGCACCGCGATGGTGTAGATGCTAAGGAACTCCGACGGATGCGACTTGCCGTCGTACTTCTCTGGTACGTCTGGCTTGAAATTCTTCGTGCTGGGCCACTGGACTTGCCGCAGCTCACGAGTGAACGCAGGGCAACCTACCGCGTACGGCAAGTCGCCTGGTTCCCCTGGTGCATGCATGTCGACAGAGGGCCCAGCGCGCTGGTCCGATTGATGCCGCGCTTCTCTTCGGCGCTCAATGCGAGTTCGAGCGTCTTCTTGCTGTCGTTCGTGAAGAACTTGGCGCTGATCGCGACGAGCTCGTGGATCTGATGATGCGGTGGAGTCGCTGTCGAGGTGGATCCGGCGAGTCGGCGATCTTGACCTTCGGGGTGGAGAGTGCATGGTGGTTGCACCCCCACCGGTTTCGTCGCCATCGGCTCGTGCCCGGCAGTCCTGCCGCGGCAGCGATGTACTCGGCTGCCGCGGAGTGTCGCCGTTGGCGAAGCCGATGAGACTCTGAATGGTGGCCCTCCATTCATCGATCTTGTCTGCCGTTCGAGGGTAATCCAGGAGTAGTTGAGCTCGCGCAAAACCTTCTATTGGAGTGGTGGGTGGCAGTGACGAACGGTGCGAGGAGCGGGATATGCTCGGACTTCTAACTATGTTAGAAGGAGCAGTATCCCGTCCAGGCGACCGTGTCTCGCTCGTGCTAGCATGTTGGGGTGCATGCTGGTCTTGAGCACCCCGAGATCCACCAGCTCGATCTTGGTCCAACGAACGTATGGCCTTGCGAATACCATGACGCTGTCGGTCCTGCGCCTCCTGAGATGGGCGCGGTGCATGTACGGACGCCGAGGTCTGCGCAGCCTTGTCCTTGGACCTGGCAGCACCGTGAGCTCCCTCGTCGATGCCCGTTCTTCCGCCGGCGTCTACCCCACCACCCATTTGCTCCGGTGGTGGTGGGATCGTCGTGGACGGAATAGCTGCCGCCGAAGCCTTTTTCCTCTGTGGCATGTCGATGAAGAAGATGAAGATCTAGCTCGTGTGAACGCCGGATCAGGTTCACACAACCTCAACGCCCCCTACCTGGCGCGCCAAAGATGTCGGCGAAGCTGATCCACGAACACCTATGGGACCGGCAGACCGAGCCCCTTTTGGTTCGGCGGGGGGCGGAGATCGCACGAAGAGCGGATCGACGCGAAGCACACGAGCAGTTTACCCAGCTTCGGAGCTCTCCGGAGAGATAATACTCCTACTGCTGCATGTCTGAGGGTATTGAGTTCTTGCTCGGGAGCGCTGAGTGCTACAGTACACACTGGCTGCTAACGAGACCGGGCGTGAATCTTTTTCTGCCTTCGAACCCCCCTCTACGTTGCGCATGGGCCTCCTTTTATATGCTAAAGGGGTCTCCGACAGGTGGCAACGTAGACAAGGGTAAAAATGGAAAAGGAATTGCGGTTGGTACAACTACCTGTACAGTGTATCATACCTAACCCTGACGGCAGGGGACAAAGGCATTAAATGCCCGTCTACGTCACCCAAATAGTGCAAAAAGGGACCGTCAGGGACGCCACCGCTCGCCACGATGGCAATCTTGTCAACGTTGCTTGCCACCGCGCACCGCTAGCTGCACAGCCTCTTGCCACGTGCGCCTGGAAAGGCCCCAGGGCAACACGTTGGTGGATGTGCTGGAGCGCAGGTACAGAGTGGTAGCTTGCCGCGGCAAGCGCTTTGCCACGGTCGTTGTCTTGTCGCGTCCGGAAGCTTGTCGCTCACCGGGCCTCGCCGGGACGCGTGGCGCGTCGTGGCAAGTTCCTTGGGATGCCTTGGTTGGCCTTCCCGGCAAGCTCCTCTTGCCGGGGCCTTGTCTCCTTGGCTTGAATACTTTGTTCTTGAATGGCTCCAAAGGAACCATGGAGGACCTTGGCGGTCACCCGGCAAGCCTTGCCGCGGGGTGCTGCGACTGCCCGTGCACAAGTTCGGGATACTAGGGTACCCCTACGCTAGTACACCGACAGGGAACATAGTACTCTAAGCTTACAAACTTCATAATTTAAGTGAACTCTCAAAAGAAAGAAATGGAGCTACATTCAAATATTTTAGAGATGATTGATTATTGAATTTAAATTTAACAAACTTAATATTAAAAAAACTAGCTTGTGCGAATGCACGGGTTGGCGACTAGTATGGCTAATTACGACAGGTTATTTAAACCACCATGAGCAGTCAAGTTATTTAAGCCACCATGAGTGGTTGATATTATCTATTGAGCATTGCTTTTAAGCCGGCGGTTTGAGCCGCCATGGCTAGGTGGATCTAACAAAATGCAGTTTTTTGGCTAAGTGTTACACAAACAAGTTTCACAGGCTGCAGCTATTGTTTTGGATCAACGGCTGTTCAGGAAAAGGAGATAAATCTAGACCTAAAAAACCAGTAAAGATGAGTTCATAAGCTCTAAAAGGATCTTTTCTTCAGGATAGGGGATTTGCTGGTATGAAAGGTGAAAGTAAAACAACTACCGCATTGGTTATACACCATTTTCAGATCAAAGAGGTTCACGGTGCAAGCATTGAAGATGAACTACGATGAACTACAAAGAACACAGAGAAGTATAGAAACCCTAATGCGGATCTCAGATGCGGGAAGACGAAAACTTACAGGTGCAGATCTACTGCGGAGGGTTGCTACCGTTCTCTGATCGATTCAGGGTGATGCAGCGGCCTGGGACGAAGATGACGGTATGCTCCGCGGTGGCGGCGGAGCTCGAGCGGTAGAGGTCGCGAGAGGAAGAAGACGCTGGAAAGGGGGAGAATGAGGAAGGACCATTCGTGCCTATTGATACGTCTCCAACGTATCTACTTTTCCAAACACTTTTGCACTACTTTTGGACTCTAACTTGCATGATTTGAATGAAACTAACCCGGTCTGACGCTGTTTTTAGCAGAACTGCAATGATGTTTTTTTATGTGTTATGATCCGACAACCCCGAAGTGACAATAATCGGGATACTTCTCGGTGATGACCGTAGTTGGAAGATTTTATGTATTCACTATGTGCTAATGCTTTGTTCCAGTTCTCTATTAAAAGGAGGCCTTAATATCCCTTAGTTTCCACTAGGACCCCGCTGCCACGAGAGGGTAGGACAAAAGATGTCATGCAAGTTCTTTTCCATAAGCACGTATGACTATATACAGAATACATACCTACATTACATTGATGAACTGGAGCTAGTTCTGTGTCACCCTATGTTATAGCTATTACATGAGGAATCACATCCGACATAATTATCAATCACTGATCCATTGCCTACGAGCTTTTCACATCTTGTGCTTCGCTTGTTTACTTTTCTGTTGCTACTGTTACAACTACTACAAAACACAAAAACATTACTTTTGTTACCGTTACCTTTATTATCATACTACTTTGGTACTAAATACTTTGCTGCAGATACTAAGTTATCCAGGTGTAGTTGAATTGACAACTCAACTGCTAATACTCAAGAATATTCTTTGGATCCCCTTGTGTCGAATCAATAAATTTGGGTTGAATACTTTACCCTCGAAAGCTGTTGCGATCCCCTACACTTGTGGGTTATCAACACTAATTTCTGGCACCGTTGCCGGGGAGCATAGCTCTATTCTCTGAGTCGCTTGGGATTTATATCTGTTGATCACTATGAAGAACTTGAAAGACGACAGAACCAAGATTTTGCCCTCAACTATGAGGGGAGGTAAGGAACTGCCATCTAGCTCTGCACTAGATTCTCCTTCTGTTATTAGTAAGCTTGCGACACCTAAACCTGCTACTGCTATGTCACATGTTATTGATGATGCCACTTCTGCTTTGCATGATACTTATGATGAAACTACTTCTTTGCGTGATACTTCTTTGCCATTAGGTGAATTTCTTGATGAACAACTTGCTAGAGTTAGGGGGAATGAAATTATTGAAGATGCTATTATTGATGATAGTGATGATGAAAATTCTCCCAATGATTATGAATTGCATGTTGTTCCTGAGGGTTATGTTATGAATGAAGAAGCTGCTAGAGCTATCTTTGCTTGCAATGATAGATATGATCTTAAGAAATTATTAGCTAAATGGAAGCAGCAGTCTCTTAATGCTAGAATGAAACCTGACCCTGCTTTTGCTACTTCACATATCTGTGTTACTGATAAGGATTATGAATTCTCTGTTGATCCTGAAATTATTACTTTAGTTGAATCCGATCCTTTTTATGGCCTTGAGTCTGAAACTGTTGTGGCACATCTTACCAAGTTGAATGATATAGCCACCCTGTTTACTCATGATGATAGATCTCGCTATTTTTATATCCTTAAGATATTTCCGTTCTCATTAAAGGGTGATGCTAAGACTTGGTATAATTCTCTTGCTCCTGGTTGTGTGCGTAGTCCCCAGGATATGATTTATTACTTCTCTGCTAAATATTTCCCTGCTCATAAGAAACAAGCTGCCTTGCGGGAAATATATGATTTTGTGCAAATCAAAGAAGAGAGTCTCCCACAAGCTTGGGGAGGCTTCTCCATTTACTTAATGCTTTGCCTCATCATCCTATCAAGAAAAATGAAATACTTGATATCTTTTATAATGGACTAACGATGCTTCCAAGTACTACTTGGATAGCTGTGCTGGTTGTGTTTTCAGGGAAAGAACAGTCGACAAAGCTGAATTACTATTGAATAATATGTCGACTAATGAAAATAAGTGGACTCTTCCCGAGCCAATTCCTGAGGCAATTCCTGAACCAATTGAGCCAACTACTGAGCCTATTCCTAAACCCACTCCGAAGAAGAGAGGTGTTTTATTTCTCAGTCCTGAAGATATGCAAGAGGCAAAGAAATCAATGAAAGAAAAAGGTATTAAAGCTGAAGATGGTAAGAATTTACCTCCTATTGAAGAAATACATGGTCTTAATATACCGCCTGTTGAAGAACCACATTGTCTTGATAACCCGACACAGGTAGTAAAGATAAATTCTCTCTATAGATATGATAAAGTTGAAATCCCCTCTACTAAATTTCATAGCCCATGCTTAGATGAATTTAATGACTTTATGGCTAGACAAGAAAGTTTTAATGCTTATGTTGGTCGAGAGTTAAAGAATAATGCCTTCGAGATAGGACACGTGAGTGATAACGTGGCTAGAGTTAAAGGTGAACTCAAACTCATTAGCAAATATACTTCTATGGTTGCTACTCAAGCTGAGCAAGTACTTAAAGCTCAAAATGATTTGCTTGATGAATTAAATAATAAAAATGACTTTGCTGTTAGAGTGGCTACTAGAACTGGTAGAATGACTGAGGAACCTTTGTATCCTGAAGGCCACCCTAAGAGAATCGAGAAGATTCTCAGAGAAACAATTTAGAGGCACCTAGTTCTTTCAAAAAGAAGAAAAAGAAAAACGATAGGACTTTGCATGCTTCTAGTGAACCTACTGTAGACACACCTGAGAATCCCAATGATATTTCTATTTCTGATGCTGAAACACAATCAGGTGATGAACATGAACCTAGTAAGAATGTTAATGATAATGTTCATGTTGGTGCTCAACCTAGCAAAAACAATGAAGTAGAGATTGAACCTGATGTTGATCTTGATAACCCACAATCAAAGAATCAACATTATGACAAGAGAGATTTTGTTGCTAGGAAGCATGGTAAAGAAAGGGAACCATGGGTTCAGAAATCCATGGCCTTTCCTCCTAAACCATCCAAATCAAAGGATGATGAGGATTTTGAGCGCTTTGCTGAAATGATTAGACCTATTTTCTTACGTATGCGCTTAACTGATATGCTCAAAGTAAATCTTTATGCTAAGTATATGAGGATATCATCACAAATAAAAGAAAGATACCGGAAGCTGAAATTTCCACCATGCTTGCTAATTACACTTTTAAGGGTGGAATACCAAAGAAACTTGGAGATCCGGGTGTGCCAACTATACCATGCTCCTTTAAAAGAAATTATGTTAGAACTGCTTTATGTGATCTTGGAGCCGGTGTTAGTGTTATGCCTGTCTCTTTATATCGTAGACTTGAATTGAATAAGTTGACACCTACTGAAATATCTTTGCAAATGGCCGATAAATCAACTGTTATACCTATCGGTATTTGTGAGGATGTGCCTGTTGTGGTTGCAAATGTCACTATCTTAACGGACTTTGTTATTCTTGATATTCCCGAGGACGATAGTATGTTGATTATTCTTGGTAGACCTTTTCTTAATACTGCAGGGGCTGTTATTGATTGCAACAAAGGCAATGTCACTTTTCATGTTAATGGTAATGAGCATGGTACACTTTCCGAGGAAACAATCTCAAGTCCATAGCATCAATTCTATTGGGAAAGTTCCAACTATTATTATTGGAGGTTTTGAATTCCTACTGTCAAGAAAAAATATGATATTCTTATTGTTGGGGATTTTGATATCCCCGTTGAGGTAACTTAGTGTTATTCGAAATTTCTCTAGTTTCATGTTATTTGGAATGAGTTTGTTAACAAGACTTGATCAACCTTGTTAGTGGATTCATTTTGATGATCATGAGATGGATGAAACTAGAAGGCACAACCTTCTGTACACTCTTTTTACTTTCTGTTATTTAGAATAAATAAAGCAAAAATAGTATTATATATCTGTTTTCTGAATTATCCGTGCATTAAAAAAATATCCCAAAAATAAAAGTGCTCCAAATGCCCTGCAAATTTAGTATGATTTTTATGGAATATTTGAGGATTTTAGGCACTGAAATCACTGTAGGAGGGGCAAGCACCAGGCCACGAGAGTGGAGGCCGCGCCCACCCCCCTAGGCGCGCCCCCCTGTCTCATGGGCCCCTGGTGGCCCCCCTCCACTTATGCCAGCACCCACACACTTCATCTTCTACCCAAAAAATATACCCATCTAGCTCAAGCACGAGTTCTAGCTCATTTTGCTGCGATTTTCGATCTCCTTGCTCAAAGCTCCATTTACAAAACTGCTTTGGGAGATTGTTGCTTGGTATGTGACTCCTCCATTGGTCCAATTAGTTTTTGTTCTAGTGCTTTATTCATTGCAAATTTTTGCTGCATAGGTGACCATGTTCTTGAGCTTGCATGTTAAATTTATGAGGTCCCAAGCAATTCCAATGCATGATATAGGTTCTAGGCACTTGTAGGAGTAGTTGCTACCAATCTTGTTTAGTTTTATTCACTTTTATTTTGACGTTACTAAAATTTCAGAAATTTTCAGAAAATGTTAAGGAAACATTTGAGGGGCTCTTCTAGCCAAGGCTCTCAGGAAAAACAAGCTAAAGAGCAGGAAAAAGCCAAGTATAATCTTCCTCGCTTAGCGGAATTATGGTCGTGTGAATGGCCATGCGATGATTTCTTGAAAGAAGCTGGAATTCATGAAGATTTTTATTCTTTGATGGAGAATACAGGCCTCCCCGGTTTCATGAATGACCGGATCGATCAGTATCTCTTACTCACCAATACTTTCGTGCTAAATTTTTATTATATCCTAAGAAGTCACCGCCTTCAGTATCATTTCACTTATATAATGAATTCAGAGAAATGTCTTTACGTACGTGTGTAGGATACCCTATGAGGGAGAATTAGAGGAACCCCATCGTAAAGATGTGGATGGCTTTGTTAACACTATAGCTGTAGAGGAACCAAAGAAGGGTTCCGAGGCAAAAATCTCTAGCATACATTTTCCCGTTTTACGCTACTTTGCCATATTTGCTAGTAGATGCTTGATTGGTCGTGGAAATAGTGGAAACCTTAGTGTTCCTGATATTATCATTCTTCAACATGCCTTGCTTGGAGATAATAGTTTTACTATGGGGGCTGTCGTTGCTAAACAGCTAGCCCTGAATCGTACAAAAGGCCCCATATTTGGAGGTATCTATGCTTCATGTCTTGCTAGACATTTTCAGATACCCATTAGGCACCATGAGAAAGAGGAGACAAAATTGCCTCCTCACATTTTAGATTACAGGAGCATGGTAGCCCACAAGTTTATTGTTGACAACGAAGAAAGGATGCTCTTCTATAACCTTAGATTTAATAAGAAACACAATGAGACTATTATTCTGCCTGCGCCTCTGTTGTTTGACTTGCTTGCAGAAAATTTTCTTGTCACACCGGAGGCGGTGTATGCTCATCGAGCCCAAGCATCCAATCCAGAATCTGAACCTGAACTGGACCCTTATCGCACATCATTTGTCCAGTGGGAGCCGGAGATGACCAACCAGTGGTATCCTGATTACACCTCCCAGTACATCGGGGAGAGTAGTAGCGGTCCTTGGTATTAGACAAACTTAGGCCAAAAGCCTAAGCTTGGGGGAGTACGTATTTCTCACCGACTTTACATTCATGTTCACACACTAGTCGTCGGTGCTCGTACTCTTTCATTCTATTATCCATGTTATTTTAATTTTCTTTTTCTCTCTTTCTTCTTGTGTGTTTGATAAACCTTAAGAAAAAACAAAAAAATTAGTTAGTTCAATTTCCATGCTTGTAGTAGAAATTAAAATGAAAACCCAAAAAAGATTTCTCGTTCTTCTTCTTACTTGTTGATAGCTTTCCCATGTAAATAGTTTTATTTTCTTTTCTTTTCTTTGGGGGTCGAGAAGACCATATTAAAAATGGTTAGTGGCTCTCATATGCATGATTGTTTATTTAACTTGGAGCCCTTATTACTTGTCTTCTCTTTTGAGTTGAATGCTTGCAGATTCCAGCTTAGTCCAATGCATGTGCATTCTTATTATTATACACATCGTTCAGTCGTGCAAGTGAAAGGCAATAATGATGATATGATGAACTTATTGAGATAAGAAAAGCTGGTATGAACTTGACCTCTCTTGTTTTTGTATGAGTTCATCGTTTCTAATTCAGCTTATTATGAGGTAAACATATTTGCAATGACATTTAGAGATTATAGTTGCTTGTGCCATGCTTGATTAGCTATGAGTTATAATGGTTTACCTTGCGTGCCAACATGCTATTAGAATGATTATGATGTGTTATGATGGGATGGTATCTTCCTTTGAATAAATTGAGTGACTTGACTTGGCACATGTTCATGCATGTAGTTTAATCAAATCAACATAGCCTTCATGATATTTATGTTCATGGTGGATTATATCCAACTCATGCTTGTATTCGGTATGAATTAATTTTAATGCATGTTTATGACTATTGTCGCTCTCTCAGTTGGTCGCTTCCCAGTATTTTGCTAGCCTTCACCTGTACTAAGCGGGAATACTGCTTGTGCATCCAAACTCCTTAAACCCCAAAGTTATGCCATATGAGTCCACTATACCTTCCTATATGCGGTATTTACCTGCCGTTCCAAGTAAATTTGTATGTGCCAAACTCCAAACCTTCAAATGAAATTTTGTTTTGTATGCTCGAGCAGCTCATGTTTCAACCAGGGCTGCCTATATCTTCCATGCTAGGTGGGTTATTCTCAAGAGGAGAGGACTCCGCTCCTCATTCACGAGAAAGGGCCGGTAACCGGGATGCCCAGTCCCATGATCCAAAAAGATCAAAGCAAATCAAAATAATTAAACAAAACTCCCCCAAGGTTGTTGTTAGTTGGAGACACTCGTTGTTTCGAGTAAGCCATGGATTGGTGCTTGTTGGTGGTTGGGGGAGTATAAACCTTTACCATTCTATTTGGGAACTGCCTATATTGCATGTAGTATGGAAGATACAGCCATCTCATAGTTGTTGCATTGACAGCAAAAGTATGCCGCTCAAAATGTTATTCAATTTCTATTTTAAAATCGAGCTCTGGCACCTCTATAAATCCCTGCTTCGCTCTGCGAAGGGCCTATCTATTTACTTTTATGTTGAGTCATCACCCTTCTTATTAAAAGCACCCGCTAGAGAGCACACTGTCATTTGCATTCATTATTATTGGTTTATATTGGGTATGAATTGACTGGATCTCTTTTACCATGAATTACAATGTTTAGTCAGTCATTGATCTTTAAAGGTTCTCTGCATTTATGTTTTGTGGTCTCAGAAAGGGCTAGCGAGATACCATTTTGTTATATCATGTTATAATTGTTATGAGAAAGTGTTGTCATCCGAGTTTTATTATTATGGCTCGCTAGCTGATTATGCTATTGATATGGTTAATTGTGAGACCTAAATGTTATTGTGAGTATGGTTAGTTCATAATACTTGCTGAAACCTGAATGATGGCTTTCCATGATTACAACAACAAGAGCAAACAAAGTTTGTAAAAGTTTTTCTTTATCACTTTCAGTTTATCAACTGAATTGCTTGAGGACAAGCAAAGGTTTAAGCTTGGGGGAGTTGATACGTCTCCAACGTATCTACTTTTCCAAACACTTTTGCCCTTGTTTTGGACTCTAACTTGCATGATTTGAATGAAACTAACCCGGGCTGACGCCGTTTTCAGCTGAACTGCCATGATGTTGTTTTATGTGTAGAAAAGAAAAGTTCTCGGAATGTCCTGAAAATCCATGGAGGCACTTTTTGGAAAATATAAAAAATACTAGCGAAAGAATCAAGACCAGGGGGCCCACACCCTGTCCACGAGGGTGGGGGGCGCCCCCTCCCCCTGGGTGCGCCCCCCTATCTCGTGGGCCCCCTGGACCTCCACCGACCTCAACTCCAACTCCATATATTCACGTTCGGGGAGAAAAAAATCAGAGAGAAAGTTTCATCACGTTTTACGACACGGAGCCGCCGCCAAGCCCTAATCTCTCTCGGGAGGGCTGATCTGGAGTCCGTTCGGGGATCCGGAGAGGGGGATTCATCGCCGTCATTATCATCAACCATCCTCCATCACCAATTTCATGATGCTCACCGCCGTGCATGAGTAATTCCATCGTAGGCTTGCTGGACGGTGATGGGTTGGATGAGATTTACCATGTAATCAAGTTAGTTTTGTTAGGGTTTGATCCCTAGTATCCATTATGTTCTGAGATTGATGTTGCTATGACTTTGCTATGCTTAATGCTTGTCACTAGGGCCCGAGTGCCATGATTTCAGATCTGAACCTATTATGTTTTCATGAATATATGTTTGTTCTTGATCCTATCTTGCAAGTCTATAGTCACCTATTATGTGTTATGATCCGACAACCCCGAAGTGACAATAATCGGAATACTTCACAGTGATGACCGTAGTTTGAGGAGTTCATGTATTCACTATGTGTTAATGCTTTGTTCCGGTTCTCTATTAAAAGGAGGCCTTAATATCGCTTACACTACTAGGAAAAGGGCTACTAGTGGCGCACCAGTTTTGCCTACTAATGGCACACCACTGGTGCGCCACTAGTATTTTTTACTAATGGCGCACCACAGGTGCGCCATTATTATAGCCCATGGTGCGCCATTAGTATGCCTCCCAGGGCGCCATATTTACCCAGGTGCTTTGCGTACTAATGGCGCACTGTGGTATGATGCGCCATTAGTATCCTTTGGCATATTAATGGCGCACTGTAGGGTGATGCACCATTAGTATCCTTAGGCATACTAATGGCGCACTTTGTGGTGATGCGTCATTAGTATGAATATTAGGTTTTAATTATTTTTTTACTTTTCTAATTTTTGCACAGGTTACAAAATGTATTATTGGACAGAATATAGACAGCACCACACAGCAACAGCGGATTCATCGAATACAATAGAAGATTAGTCTCCGAATACAATTCATCATATTAGTCTCCGAATTCAAAAGACGAAACAAAGACAGAACATTACAAGTCTCGGAGACTGCGAGTAGCGAGTTTGTCTTCACATTACAAGTCGATATCGATCATCTAAACTACCATCACATAGAAGAGAGCTGCGGTCATCACGATGAGCATCATCGCGATGAAACTGGTCTTCATCCGGTTCCTCCAACGCTCCCGCCTCTCTCCCGCTAGATAGCGGGCATATCTAGATTCCGCCTCCGCCCTAGTGGTGTACCCTTTGTAACTGTTACCGCTGAAACGGTGAACCTATCTCCGACACTCCTCCTAGTCGGCGTAGACTCCGGGAACCTTACCCTTGTACACGACATACGACGGCATCTCTATGCACAAGCCAAACAACAGACAATACATAAGCAATATATAAGTATGCAACAAAAGGATCGGAAGAGAAAAGCAAGACATTAATAACACGATTCATGGTCCTACTAATAAATAGCACCGATTACATCTACGTTGAACGACTGTCCAAACCAAAGAGACAAACAAGTTCATTAAAGTTTAATTACAACATGAGCTAATCGATGTTTCAGAACTACAAATAGCATAACAACTTTCGACTCGACTCATGGGACTGGAGCGTGGATGAAGTCGCCGTCTTTTGTGATGGTCATGAAGTCGTGGGCGTTGTCAGCCTGCATTTGTAGCGTTGTGTCTATCTCACTGTTGGACGGTTGATATCAGAGGTAGAACTGCCCCGAGGTATGAAGGACATCTTGATGGATGATTTCTGCAAACTCCGACTGGATGCGAAAGAATTCTTGTCGGAGGTCCGCGTCCTGGATTGCCGCCAAGCTTGCGGCCCAATCTTTGACATTATTTGGTAGCAGAAGGTGATTATGGTCCCGTACGATCGCCCACATGTGATGGAGGGCGTAGTAGGCATCCTTCTGACCGCCAGGCGGCTGCTTAACATAGGGGAATGTCGTATTGTGGGTGAACACGTGCCTGTCGTACCTACAAACTGGCTTCTTAAAGGTGCCTCCAGATTTGGCGTAGCCGGGGAGAGCATCATCAAGGACTTTCTTGATATTTGTGTATTCTATCTTGGAGTCACGGTCCGGGCCGAAATACGTGGTCGTGGAATATTTCGGGCTTAAGAGGATGAGTGTGCAATGTGTGTCACTGCATAGAACACGGAATGTTAGAAAAAAAAAGAGCCATCGAAATCTAAGAAATCATATGTTACGGGGCGGTGAGGGGATGACCTACTCGGGAAAGTAAGGCACGAGGAAGTTATCCTTATCTGGGTTTGCTAGAATGACGCCTTCAAGGTGTGAACTCGCGACTTGCCGGTCCCCAGCGCCGCCCAAGATCTTGGTACGCATGTAGAAGAGGTCGACTATCACGATGTCCGGGGTCTTGTCTCGAATGATCCGCATCTCCATACTCAGCGAAAACAGCCAAACGAAGGTGTAGTGCAGCGGATGAAGGTTAAACATAGCAAAGATGTCATCAAACCGTAGGACGATCGTACCCCCGATGGAGCCATCCACAAAGCCCTTTCCCTTTGGCACCTTGGCTACGAAAACCGGGTATGCCACATCATTCTGGGAGAGACGCCGCTCCTCCAAAGAAAGAACACTGTCATGCAGACTCCGCATAGCACCGATTGAAGCATTGAGCATATTTGTCGGTAGCATCACCCTACCCGCCACATGCACCCTCCTCGAGATATCTTTAGGTGAAGGTGGCACGTCCTAAGCACGGATCGTACTCGGTGCCAGCTAGCTCGCACCGACGCCCTTGTTAGTCTTACGTTTCCGTCCCTTCTTCTTGATCTGCTTTCATGGGACCGAGTTCTTCTCATAGACCGCCTTCTTGAGCGTGTTGGGGCTGATAATATTTGGCACCTCAGCTATCTAAGGCTCGGTGAAGGCGGGAGCTAGAGGCATCTCCTGAGAACTGAATGCCAGACGACGCCTGTTGCAATTGGATTTCTCCGCCGTACCAGCTAGATCGCGGTCGTCTTGGTTGGGTTCTTGAGAAGGTGGCCTGCAGAACTCGTCAGCGTACCCATGCTCGGCAAAGTACTTATCGACGTTGGTAAATGTACCATCGTCGTTGTCATCATCGTCCGGCTCCTGTGCCATATGCATGTCCGGATCCTGTGCCATAGGGATGTCCGGCATGTCTGGTAGCGTTGCGGCGTTCTTGCCATGGCTTGGCACCGGCATGACTGGTGGTCTTGTCTGTGGGGTGGTCTCCCCCACCCCCAAACGAATCTGGCTCTTCGGCCAAAGCAGGGGCTAGCTTATGCAGGCGCTGAGGGTCATCTCATCTTCTTCGTCGGCCCCAGCGGGTCGAATCGGAGGTAACAACTCGTCGCAACCTGGCTGCACCCGAACTAGTTCAACCCTATACAAGTTGGGTGGCATCGGATTACCGTGGAACACGGGGTTGCCCGGTTGAACGATTCTGCCCTTGGCGACATCGACCAACTCGCCGCCCACGAAGTGCAGGAGAGTGCAAGGAACGTCGGCGGCGCCCTGCGAAAGCATGTAGGGCGTCAGGGATACCCAGTCAAAGGCAAGGAGACGAAGCTCGGCTAATGTGGAGGCACCGCCAACGGCTAATGTGATGCCGTCGAGCTCGGCTAATGTGGAGGCACCGCCAACGGCGGGCGTGCAACTGATGGAGGGGCCGCTTGCTGGCGAGGTGCCGGCCGGCGTACACCCGGGTGCATTAAGCTCCAATGCCCGTGCCGGCGCGGGAGACACGAATACCGCCTCCGCCGGAGACACCAACGGCGCCGCCTGCGCGTTGTGCGAGTTGCTGGCCGTGAAGCTGGGAACCGGGGGAGGCCCCTGTTGGCCGCCCGCAATCCACGTCGTCGGCCCATGAATCAACGTAGGCACCATGGCGGTGAGCGTCGTTCCCAGTTGTTGTTGCACTTGCTCTTAGACAATCTCCGGAATCCGCGCCACTTGTGCCTTGAGTGCTTCAACCTCGCGCGACTGGCTTTCCGAGCTAGTCTTTTTCTCCTTTCGCCCACCAGCGGTATAGTATGACAACCATTTTGTGGACAAGCCTTTGCCGGCCACACGACCAGCTGACGTCGGCTTACTGAGCTTATCCTTGTTTTCCATTACGTTCAACGCCCTATTTAAAGGGGTGTCGAAAGGGGAGCTCTGAGACGACCCCGCGCTACTGCTTTCAGTGTCCTATGGAAGGAACGTGAACCATTTAGAAATATTGGGGATTAATTAGAATGCAACCATATGGCGCTAATTACGCGGGGGTGTATTCCTTACAAGAACAAGCTCGAGCGCCCTGGTCTTCGGATCCGTGGTAAGCTCCTTTGTTACCGGGTCCTCCTTGTACCGGGCCCTGAGAAAGTTCCTGGTCTGCTTGTCACGGTATTTCTCGAAGCGGGGCGGTAGGCCTTGCTCGGCACGCTCCGCGTCCTCCTTGTCCCATATATGCTCCGCCACTCTGTAACCGCCGGGACCGAGTTGGTGGACCCCTAAGTTCAACTGCCGTATTTCTTTCCCCCACTGACTTGATTCGGAGGTTGTGCTGCTCTCGAACTTGATCTTGAACTCCTTGTAGTCATCTTCGCTCATCAAAGGATATTTCGCCTTGATCTTCTCATAACTATCACCTTTTTCAATCATTGCCTTCACCATGCTTATCCAAGTAGACAGGGCCGTGCTCATCCTCGTGAGGGCGGCACTGTTCACTTTGTTCCCTGAGAGGCGTGTGTTTGCAAATTTAGCGGGGAACTTGTATCGTTTGTGCAGCTTTGTGAAGAGGAGGTTGCGCAAATTACCTCGGTCAGCTTTGTGAAGAGGAGGTTGCGCAAATTACCTCGGTCCTTATGCCTTAGGTTCTCGGTGTTGATCGAGACGGTGCTCCCGAGAATGCACCCGAGCTGAACCGAGTACCCCTTGACTACTTTTTGGGCGCTGTCGGATGCCCGTCGGAGTTCACTTCAGTAAATTCCTCCTTGACGGTGCCGAGCACGTTCGGGCGCCGGTCCTTCCATTGCCTCTTCGGTTGGCTGCCATCTGTGCATGCGCCGCCATCATCAGTGGTGGCATCCTCGGCAGCACCATCAGTGGTGTCATCCCCGACACCACTAGGGGTTGTGTAGTCAGGATCGGTGTCTTCCGCGGCGTCCTCATAGCGGTGAGGTTCTTCCTCCAACTCCTGGGACAGCTCCCAGAATTGCTTGCCGCCCGAACCGCCGACCTGATCATTGTGGGCCATGTTTCGCTCTAAATAGGAAAAAAGTTTGGTTATTGTCAAGGAACAAGATCATGGTCTCATCATTAGGGTTTGTCGACACCGAGGTATCCTAAAAGCTAAGCTTTTATCATTTAGGGTTTGTCGACGCCGAGGCACCCAAAAAGCCTAAGCGTACATCATTTAGGTTCTCATCGACACCAAGGCACCCTATAGAAGCCAAGGTTTCATCATTTAGGGTTTGTCGATGCCGAGGCACCCTAAATGCTAAGTTAAGTTTTCATCATTTAGGGTTTATCGATGCCGAGGCACCCTAGGTTGTGCCTAATCACTTGGCACTAATCACTTGGCTCTATTGCCACCTATGTTGGGTTTATCATCTAGGGTTTATCGATGCTAAGGAGAATTCTAAGTTGGGCCTAATCACTTGGCTCTATTGCCACCTATGGTTTAATACAACAAGAATGGCGGGGCAGTTGATCCTACTTAACTAAGTACTAAGATACCCCGGCCCATGCATTAGTCGCAAGTACCCCATATGTCCTATTTTTAGCAAAGTCATGCTAAAATTCACGGAAAATTTCAGCATGACCTTTGCTGAAAATAGGACATATGGAGTACCCGAATTTGCTAGAACAGAAGTTAATCGACATTCCGGCAAACTCAAGGGCCTCTCGGGGTACCTGCAAAATCATTATCCCCGCGTAATGAAGTCGCCAATGGGTCATTTCAGAAGATCACAAGTAGCATCATCACAAGTACAACATCATCACAAGTACAGCAGCAGCAGCAGCAGTGAATACAGGCATAACAATAGCAAAACTGACTTGCAGGCTCAAAATACATCATTATCAGGGCACATTATGGCCATTTGCAAATGTGCCATGTCAATAAAACAACTCATGGAAGTAAACTACTAGCAGGCTCAAAAGTCAAGTAAACTGAAGATTATGACAGCTTGCAAATACAGGACCATGTCATTATCATGGCAGTCCACTATATATTTTTATGACAAAATACATCATTATCAGGCACATTATGGCCATTTTCTTATATGATGCTAACTGTACCTAACTGAATTTTTTGACAGTAGCTCAAGTTTTTGATAGTAGCTCCTCACTATCTGTCGCCTGCAACACTTTTTATGCTAGCAGCTCAAGTTTGTGCCATTGGAGCAAATAAGCAGGAACCAACATATGTAAGGTTTCAACAAGACTCATCATCAGTATATATAAGCAGGATCTTTGTAAACAAACGAACACTAAGAGCAGAATGTTCTTAAAACAAACATTATTGCGTGACATCGAAAGGCATCACTCTGCTTAAAGGGAAGGATGACTTAAGTGGCCAGATGTATATGATTGCACCACTTGATCTACACTTCTCAATATTATATGATGTACTGAAGAACTTGAGCAAAAGAATATAAATAGGAACATATTTCTCACCTTGGAGGTGTTGCTGCTGCTGCACTGTCTGAACTTCACTTCCTTTACCTCCTCGGAAACCTAAAATATGCAGATGTTAGAAAGGTTCTAGTTTGTATATGATGATTCTAAGAAAAGGGAAAAGGAGTATCAAGAACAGATTCACATGTCTGGCTGTTAGCCATTACAAACTTAAATGTATCTATTTCTGTATCTCACAAACTATCATAAATGAACAATAGTATTATAGTTCAGCTATTCCATGGAATAATGGGCTTAAGATTAATGAACCAACAGATGCCCTAATGGAAGTAATAACAACATGACAGCAAACAACCAACAAACATGATAGGCTTAAGATTAATGAACCAACATCGACAAACCAGATGGACAGAGATGTAGTGAGAGGAAAATTCTTTTCTGAATTTTTTATTTGTCTTTGAATCTGTTCCCAAAGTCAGCCAGAACAAACACAACATTATTATATATGATGCGCTTGCTCCTTGCTGCCTTGTACACTTACGAGCTCACTGAAAAGCAATGACATATTCATGATCTAGTTTAGCAGCAGGTTGCAATATTCCCCCTAATTGCAAGATGCATCATTTCTAATTAATTAGGAGAACCTACCTAGCGAGTCTCTCATTCGTTTCTACCATCAATAAAAAAATTCTACAAGAAAAAAAGGCAGGCCAAATACTCATGTCACTTCCATTAGGGCATCATCTTCCTACAACTACTCATCTTCAGCAGCACATGATACTGCTACTGTATCTAATACAACAACATGACACTTGTTACTGTATCTAATGTTCCTACAACTACTGTATCTACAACAGTAGCACATGATACTGCTACTGTATCTACAACTACAACTACTACAACAACATAAAACTACTATGCATCATCTTCCTACTATACTTGCTACTCATCTTCAGAACCAAACAACAGCCAAAACAGAACCAAACTACTATCCACCCATCTAGCAAGCAACTAGCACAACTCATCCATCCATCCATCAAGCATCATATACCTAACTAACATCAACATACATACATCTATCTAACATCCATTTATCCGTGTAACTAGCAGCATGAACAAGAGAGGAACAGGGAACAGTGACATGGACAAGAAGCATAGAGGCAAGGAAGAGAGGCTCACCCAAGGCTGCGGTCGAAGGAGAGCAGCCGCTGGCCACGCGCAGGAAGAGACGACGGGAGGTGGCGGCGAGGGTCACGGCACCGTCCTTGGCTCGCCGGCTGCTGCGAAGGTGACCGATGGCAGAGGAAGT
>NC_041393.1:713008114-713013392 GCF_002162155.2 Triticum dicoccoides
GTTCGGGGGGCGCGGGGGCGGGGGTCGGGGCGGCGGCATCGGGGCAGCGCAAGACCACAGCCAGGAGAGGCGGCGGCGTCGCCGACGGTGTGCAGGCGCGGCGGACTGAGGGGGCGGAGCAAGGCGGGGCGGCAGCATACTGTTGGAGTCGGGTGGGGGATCTAGCGAGGGGGGAGGCGAGAGGGGAATAGGTGGAGTGGGGGGAGCGTTAGCAATGGCGCACCTCCCCCTAGTGCACCATAAGTACGACGACAGCGATGGCGCACCTCCCCCTGGTGCGCCATTAGTATTTTTTATTACAGTTCGAGCACTCAGGTTATATTCCACCTAATATCTCCATCAGAACACACACACTAGCCCAACTGGTCAGCATGCAGCACACACACTAGGAGGTCCTGGGTTCGATTCCTAGGCTCCCCAATTTTTGTTTTTATGCATTTTTTTCTTTGCACATATCTTTTTATCCATGCATCCAAATATAACATGTCACATATGCTAGATGCTCAGAATTTCATGTAGAAAAATAATATGCAATTTGTTGCCATGTTAACAACATTTAAAATGCTATTTGATATTTATTTGTGTTTAAATATGTTCAAACTTGTTTAAATCGAAACTTTTTATCCATGCATCCAAATATAACATGTCACATATGCTAGATGCTCAGAATTTCATGTAGAAAAATAAGATGCAGTTTGTTGCCATGTTAACAACATTTAAAATGTTGTTTGATATTTATTTGTGTTTAAATATGTTCAAACTTGTTTAAATCATATCTTTTTATCCATGCATCCAAATATAACATGTCACATATGCTAGATGCTCAGAATTTCATGTAGAAAAATAATATGCAGTTTGTTGCGATGTTAACAACATTTAAAACGCTATTTTGATATTTATTTGTGTTTAAATATGTTCAAACTTGTTTAAATCATAACTAAATATCCATAGCTCCAAATTTGACAAACTTTATATGCTTTTGGGAGTAACATATAACCAAGCACAACTAGTCTTTTTTTTGGATTTTTAGTTACATTCATTTGTGAATTGGTAAAACCTTTATGAATATTAAAAAATATCATCAAATTTGAAAAAATATTCATGAATTCAAAAAGTGCCATGAAAAAACATTTATGAATATGTCGAAATACAATCGAGAAATGAAGGTATCGATCTTAGCTAGCTATCTGTTCACAATCTTCTTGTCCTTCTTTTTCGCAAATGGAGTTCTTCTGTGGAACGGACGTCCTTTAGGTAGGGTGGTCCTGCTTCTTCTTGTGGTGTATGTTGCTACTTTATCGTCGTCGTCATGTTCGATCTTCGGGTCGCCGTACTTGTTGAAGTCTTGCTCATTGGCTACTCCATCCATTCCGATGATATTCCTTTTGCCTCTCCTCACGACAACACGACTAGGCTTTGATGGGTCGGTAATGAAGAAGCATTGGTCCACTTGGGAAGCCAGTACCCATGGCTCATTTTTCACGGTGACATTTGCGCCCGCGGTCTTGGATTTGGCTTCGGGTATAATTAACCATGGTGGTGAAATACCGGTCTTCTTTTAGGACGCTCTTGGCCCATCTGACACGGAACATCGGGATCTTCTCTCCAGCGTAGCTCAGCTCCCAGATCTCCTCGATCCTTCCGTAGTATCTGTCCTTGTCGTTATCGGTGTAGGATTCCATCATTACCCCGGAGTTCTGATAACCATCGCTCTTCATGTCCTTTCCCTTGGTGTAGAATGTGTAGCCGTTGATATCGTACGCCTCATACGTCATCAGGTTGTGCTCGGCGCCCTGTGACAAGGCGAATATGAGTTGTTCTTCCGTGGAAGAATCCTCATGTAAAGGGTACGACAGAAGCTTGTGCTTGAACCAACGCGTTAAACATGAGTTGTGCTCTTTGATTATATCTCCATCCGTCCTCTGTTGGCCTCGGTCATTGTACGTCTTCTCAATAAAGGTTTTGTGCTCTACCACCCAAGGATCGACCACGTCTATGTGTTGTAGCGCGACTAGGTTTGCTCTTTCAAAGTCGGCTAGTCAACCCTCGAAGTCGACATGCATTTCGCGGCGACCCTCACGGTGACCCCATCCAGCGATCCTGCCGAGGTGCCTGTTGACGGGCAGACCAACGGGGTTCTCGATGCCTAGATAATTCGTGCAGTAGGAGGTGCACTCTTCGGTCAGAAAGCCCCTGGATATGCTTCCCTCTGGGTGTGACATGTTGCGAACGTATCCTTTGATGACACCATTCATCCTTTTGAACGGCATCATGCTGTGCAGGAACGTCGGCCCGAGTTGGATGATATCCTCCACGATATGGACCAGCAGATGCACCATAACATCGAAGAATGCGGGCGGGAAATACATCTCAAGCTCGCATAGTATCACCACGATCTCTTCCTGTAGCCTTCTGAGTTGCCTCACGCCAACCGACTTCCAAGAGATGACGTTGAAAAAGTTGCATATGCCAAATAGCGTTTCACGGACGTGCGCGTCCATGATGCCACGGATTGCAACTGGAAGTATCTGCGTCATCAGCACGTGACAGTCATGAGACTTCATCCCGCTGAACTTCTGCTTCGTTGGGTCTAGGTATCTGCTTATCTTCCCCACGTAATCGTAAGGAAGTTTTACTCCTACGAGGCAGGTGAAAAAGTGCTCGATCTCCTCCTGACTTAGAGTGAAGCACGCGGGAGGGTAGTCATTTCTGGTCTTCTTGGCCTTTTTGCCTTTGCGACGACTTTCCGTGCCCTGCTTCGCCTCATCATCATCATCATTAGCGTGAAGCTCCTCCCTGATGCCCATTGATTTCAAGTCTTCCCTTGCTTTCGGTCCATCTTTGGTCCTCTCTGGCATGTTGAGCAGGGTACCAAGCAGACTCTCGGACATGTTCTTCGTGATATGCATGACATCAAGGCTGTGAGGCACACGGTGGATCTTCCAGTACGGCAAGTCCCAGAAAACAGACCTTGTTTTCCATACCTTCAGCAGCGGCTCTGGCACCTTTCGCTTCTTTCCCGGCTCTGGTGCCTTTTGCTTCTTTCCCGGCAGTGGGCAATCTTTCCAATTTTTCAACAGCTGGTCTATTTCCTCGCCGCTCCTCATACGCAGGCGTCTTCGGGGTTCGGTTTCACCATCGAACAGATCCTTGCGTTTCCTCCACGGGTCATCGTCGCGAAGCCACCTCCGATGTCCCATGAACACGGTTTTTAAAGACCCGGGATCTCTATCTAGCTGGCGATACATTGTGTCATCCATGCACCTGACACATCCAGAAAATCCGTGGACCACCTGCCCCGCGAGATATCCGTAACCGAGATAGTCGTGCACCGTCGTGAGCAGTGCGGCTCTCATAGGGAAATAATCTTTCTCTGCGGCGTCCCACGTATTGGCTGGCGTTTTCCACGGCGTGTCTAGCTCCTCTTTCAGCAGCCTCAGATACAGATTGATGTCGTTCCCTGGTTGTTTCGGCCCTTCAATTAACATATTCATGTGAATGTACTTCCTCTTCATGCACAACCAGGAGGAAAGGTTGTACATCCACACAAACACAGGCCAGGTGCTACATGTGCTTCTCTGGCTTCCAAACGGATTGACTCCATCGGTGCTCGCGCCCAGCACGATGTTCCCTGGATCCTTCCCAAATTCTGGGTGTCCGAAGTTCAACGCTTGCCACTGGCTCCCATCCTTAGGGCGACTCAGGATCTTGTCTTTTTATTTATCTCCGGATCATTTGCGTCATCTTCTCGCTTCTTCTTCTCCCTATCTGCGTGCCAACGCAGGAGCTTTGCTACCTTAGGGTCCGCGAAACACCGCTGCAGACGAGGAGTGATCGAAAAGTACCACACCACTTTTCGAGGAGCTTTCTTCCTCTTCTTGTATCGAGTGACGCCGCACATCAGACATATGGTAGACTCCGCGTGCTCGTCCCGATAAATGATGCAATTGTTCATGCACACATGGTATTTCATGTGCGGTAAATCCAGAGGACACATGATTTTCTTCGCCTCCTTGAAACTGGTCGGGCACTTGTTCCCCTTGGGAAGACATTCGTGCCAGAATGACATGTTCTCGTCAAAGCATGCGTCGGTCATTTTGTGTTTTACCTTCATCTCCAGAGCCATGAGCGTTACTTTCAGGCGGGCATCCTCGAGCCTGCATCCTTCATACAATGGAGTAACCGTGTCTATCTCCAGTTGATCTGGCTTTGCTTTCTCTCGGGCTGCAGCTCTTGCGTTATCCGTCTGGTTGAGAAGAAGCTCTTGAATATGAGGGTCCCGCACCCAGCCCATCGATGGTCCATCGTCGTCTGCTCCGCCGGCATCTTCATCTTCATGATCATGCCCTTCGTCTGGTCCGGCATCTTCCTCATCATCATGTCCTGCATCTTCTACATGATGACTGTGTACAACATCAACGTCATGATCATGTCCTGGAGATTCTTCGTCTTCTCGCCCGCCCGAGTCTTGCTCATTTCTTGCCCGGCCCCCATGGACGACTTCATAGTCATCTTCATCACCTTGCCACCGATAGCCATCCATGAAACCACGCAAGAGCAGGTGGTCCCGCACCTGCCCGGTATCCGGGTCCGCAATAAGGCTCTTCAGCTTGCATCTTCGACACGGACATCTTATCTCCGTCTCGTTCTTTTGAAGCATCTCGGCCTTCGAGCTAAAAAACCTATTCACGATGCCTTCGGTCATCGTGTGGACCATGGTCGCCTGCGGGGTAGAGCAAAACGATATTTTAGAACCAAGAAAAAATTTGGCATGACTTTTCCTAAAAATAGGACCAAAAAGAATGCATAGTGCCAAAATTCTTGCCGAAACGGAAATGAATCAACATTCTAGCAAAATATTGGCAACTATCGCATTTCAAATACCGGTACCTGCAAACACAAACATATATGCAACACCACGAACATACATAGATCTAGCTAGGCCACAGAAAGTGCATGTGCACGTTGTTGGAGAGGGAAAAGAACATAAAGATAGCTTCCCCCTTACTTACCTATCAAAAAAAGGTAATTTAACCACTTAATTTGGATGAATCTATGGTGCAAATGAGGTGAGGAGGAGGAGGCACCCGAGACAAGTTTGGAGGAGGAGGTGGAGAGAATGAAAGTGGGGAAAGTGAGTGTGGTAGGTGGCTGTCCAAAATATCTAGCTGGTCCCAGGTTACTAATGGCGCACCCCGAGCAGGTGCGCCATTAGTAACCAGGGTTACTAATGGCGCACCTGCTGGTGGTGCGCCATTAGTAGTTTTGAAAATATATA
>NC_041393.1:713013604-713022220 GCF_002162155.2 Triticum dicoccoides
CTAATGGTGCACCGTTGCATAGTGCGCCATTACTAGTTTAAACTAGTAATGGCGCACTATGCCACGGTGCGCCATTAGTAGTTTTGCAAAAAAAAAGAATAAAAAAACAACAGTAGTGACGCACTTTCTGGCCGGTGCGCCATTACTAGTTAGCACTAGTAATGGCGCACTGTGCCAGGATGCACCATTAGTATGTTTGGAAGAAAAAAAATTGTTACTAGTGGCGCACCATGTACCTGGTGCGCCATTAGTGTCTTCTATACTAATGGCGCACCAGCACATGGTGCGCCACTACTATATAGTAGTGGCGCACCACATGACAGGTGCGCCACTAGTATCCATTTCACCTATAGCCCTTTTCCTAGTAGTATTAGTTTCCACTAGGACCCCGCTACCACGGGAGGGTAGGGCAAAAGATGTCATGCAAGTTCTTTTTCATAAGCACGTATGACTATATACGGAATACATGCCTACATTATATTGATGAACTAGAGCTATTTCTATGTCACCCTATGTTATAGCTATTACATGAGAAATCGCATCCGACATAATTATCCATCACTGATCCATTGCCTACGAGCTTTTCACATCTTGTGCTTCGCTTATTTACTTTTCCGTTGCTACTGTTATCCAGCTGCTCCGGCGCCTCGATTCTCATTAAAGATAAGGATCTGTTGAGATATGTTGGATAAAGCGTGAATTAATGACAAGATGACGTCATGGTGGGTTATCACAAATTCAGAAGATGACGTCATGGCGGGTTATAAATTCTCGCACAATGAAGAGCAGAAGATTTTTTCTAAGTGTTGAAGATTGACATGAACCAGTTCAAATCAATCTGGGGCCTAATGTTGGGTATATAACTATTAGGTATGACCCGCCCAGGAGGGGCCGGGTTATACCTATGGTGATTCATAAAGCCCAAGACGGTACTTGAAGATGGCAGTTCAGTTAAGGGCCCAATGCCCAAAGGCGGCTTAAAGCCCGTAGAGTTAAACTGTCATATGTGTGTATGACTTGTGTTGTAAGATAGGAATAAACAGAGACCGAGGCGGACACTGTTTATGAGCCGGCCGGGACTCTGAGAGCCGCTGGGCGTCGACCTCTGTATATAAAGGGACGACCCGGCGGCGGTTCAGGACAAGTAAGATCAGATCGAGAGCTAGGTCAAGCGGATTCGCTCCCTGGTAATCGAGACATAAGTAATCCCACCTCAAACTGGATTAAGCCATTACCTTCACCGCAAGGGGCTAAACCAGTAAAAACTCCCGTGTTCTTTGTCCCATTTTAACCCCTTTAAGCTTCCTAGTTGCGATGGCTCCACGACTTCCTTTCACTAGGACATCTGTCATGACAATTCCACGACAAATAGGGCACTTGAAAAATATGGAGTACATTAGTTAGCATTAGCACGGGTGTTGATTGATACGAACTTTTAATAGCCATGGAACAGCCACACCACTGCTTGGACTAACCCAAGCAAGAAGTAGCATCAAAGGAAGAAACACATATAGACATTATCACTGGAAAGTGAAGTACTTTAGATTGTCGTGTCTGTCTCTTAAGCAAGCAAAGCAATCACAGATGGGAAAAATGCACAGTATTGAAATCACAAACCACTATGGACTCAAGAATGCTGGTCAGATTCTGAAGAAAAAGGGACAAAAGATCAGACAACAGATAAAATTTTCCACCCAATTTATGCTTATTCAAGATTTCAGGAGGAACAAATTCTCGGTACTTCTCTACTAGTCATCCAAACTTAGTGCCCTGAAGGTCCGTACCGTACACCAGCAACAACAAAGAACTGAGTCCCTCCAGCTGCAGGTTAGTGCTGCTTATACTGTTCTTCTGCTCATTATCAGTTGACCGTTTTGCCAATAGTCAGACTTTGCCTATTATAACAACTCTAACTAATAATTAAGAAAAAAATCTGGCTTGAAAATACACAACAGCTAGCTTTCAACACAGCTGCCGATTTATAGGAGCTCATAGTTTCAATGTCACTTCTTAGGCTGTGAGGGTCCACATTGATGTTACACTTAATTAACCAAAACATAGATATGACCATCGTTTCGCTAGCCGGCGGTAAATTCGGGTGCCGCCCACCCTCGAGATGTCGCTTTAGAAGTAAATAAATTGGTGACTACTAGCAGAACACACTTAGCTAAAACCGGCCCAGCCGAACCAACGTCGGCAATGTTTTCAGTAAGCGATGTAATCATGAGACATACGGCGAAAATTGCAAACCAAAAATGCGTCCTAAACATAGCTCTATCTTGTACAAAAACTTTATTTTTCAGTTTGATCTTCAAAGGGGGGAAAATGATTTATTCGACTAGAAAGAAACAGTGAGCTTGCATCCAAATAATATACTTCAGAACTAAGAAGCCAGCAGCTGAACAAAAAGAGGAAACGATGAGCACAACAATAATACCGTTGCTTTGTGCGCCTCTGTAGAAACATGTCTGGCAGGCCCCAAGCATTGTCTACTCTTAATCTAGCCAGATAGACCTCTAGTAGTATGTTGTCATGTTTCAATTATATTAGTCCAACATGTTCTCTGCGCGTGCGCACTTGGGTCAGGTCATCAGTTCCGTTGCCAAACTTTTTGCCACTTGTCAGATGTTATTGCAATTCTAATAGTTAAGAAAAATTGTGACTGGGAAAAATAGCTTCAAGCTAGCTTTACCATAGTTGCAAACTGATACGAACTCTTATTTTCATTATCAAATTCGTTGGCAGGGAACAGCAAAGATCACAGTGACCGAAGATAGACACAGTATGAAACAAGAACACCATAGACATAACCACTGCCAAGTGAAGCTCTGTAGATTTTATTTTACTTTTGACGCAGAGGGCAGGAGCGCTGTAGATTGCCATTTGTCACCTTGTAGGGGCACGGAAATCACATCTGCGATAACCCCATCCGATTGATATTGCATGACAAGATCACTTCCAATTAAGAATACCGATCTGATTAAGACTCCACTGAATCCGAGCAAACAACATAAAAGTTCAGACACCAAAAAAGATTTAAATCAAACCGCTTGCATTCATAAACAAATTGGAAACACAGCTGGACAGATTGGAAACACAGCTGGACAGATTGGAAACACAACTGAGTCGTGAAAAACATGAGCCATTCAGAATTGGCACCTAGTTGTCGTTGCAGGAGTTCCTATACGACCTAGGGGTAACTAGCAGTATAAACACCTTCAACTAAAGAAAAGAAAGAAACTGGGGGTGTTGTAACGAGATCCCAATATAAAAATGAAAGGAAAAAACAGGGTGCCCCCTCTAATCCATCTTACAGAACTGCTAACACACAATCACCTGAAAGTTTCAGTCTCGGTCAATCATCTCGACCAAGATGATTTGCTTTGAGATTAGGAGAACAACCATGATATGAAGATATAAGAGTGGCGGAGATTGACTGTAATAATAAAGAATGGTTGCCTGCGCAACTATAAGCACTCCCTGGATCTTAAGAGGTTGATTTCAGGTAAAACAGCTTGTAAGTGCAAGCTGTTCTTATTATTCAGATTTATTTCAAAACAACATCGCCAGATAAAACTTTTCTGCCTCCTTATACCTATTTACAAATGATGGTCTTGACTTGAGTGAATTTTCTTTTTCTTGAGATTAAACAATCCAGGTTAAACTGTATCTACTCTTGCATTCCTTCTACATTTACCTTGACCATCAAAACTACTAGTACTAGAACTTAATTAGACAAGTTGTATGATAATTATGAATGGAAGGAGATAACTAGTACAGTATGTGATAGAAAGTTTACTGCTTCATATTGTCTGTAAAGACGATGGCGATGGTGGGAAGTTGGTATATATGTGTCACCCTAACCACATAAATGACTTAATTAGAAAACATACACACAACCACCAGAAAGTGAACCAATGTAGATCGTGTTGTCTTGTAGGCAAGCCAATCATGCCCGCAAGAACTCCAAACTGTTGAAATCACTGTCACTTTTAATTAAGAATGCCTATCTAATTGCGTACGGCTCCGTCAAATCTGAACAGACAAGATATAAGTTTAGAAACCAGAGAAGATCCTTGCAGAGTAGCATTGTCACATTGGTAATATTGATCTCAGCCGAATTTGAAATATGTGACTGCGAACACCCTCTTCAGTGGGCTTATATTGGAATTTGTATTTGTAATACAAGTTGGAATACATAGCCAGACAGAGGCAGGTCACCATAAAGAAAAGAGACGTGAAAAACTGAAGTAATACTGAATTGGTACCTTTGTGCTGCAGGAGTCCTTATACTAGTAGTATATATAACAGTGTAACAAACTTCTAACTTAAAAATAAGAAAGAAACTCGAAGGTGTTGGTAGTGAGAACCAACATACTAGCTGCCATCTGCCATCCTAGTACAGAAACGATGCACAAAAAAGGAAAGGGGAAAAAACTGGGTGCCCCCTCAAATTCATCTTTAGAGAAAACCCCTTCAGTTTCAGTATTTAATATAGCATTGTCACAATGGTAATACTGATTATTTGCCTCAACTAAATTCGAAACATGTGACTGCAAACACTCAGCTTTAGTGTGTTTAGAATTGTAATTTGTGATACAAGTTGGAATACATAGCCAGACAGAGGTACGTCAACACAAAGAAACGAGTCCTGAAAAACTTAATTCCATCCTGGTACAAAATGATGCACAGAAAGGAACGAAAACAAAAACTGCCTGCTCCCTCCGATTCATCTTACAAAATTGCTAATACAAAGTCACCTGAAAACTCTTTAAGTTTCATTCAATCATCTCAAAATAATATGACTTGCTTGCAGATTAGGACAACCATGATATAAAGATCTCAGAGTGGTGGAGACTGACTGAGATAAAAGAATTTCAATTGCGTGGCGGGGTTAATTGCAGAAAATTTGTTCACAGCCGAATTGCGTGGTTGCGACTTATCTGTCTGCAGACAGTCAATAGAGAAACAATGCTTAACTAAATTTGGCATTAAATCTGTAGTCTCTGATGTGGTAGAACGGGAGTTTGATGTGCCAGTGATTATTGCTGGTGATGTCATGGGCGCTATGCACCAACTTGTTTCCTACTACTAATAAAGCTCTAGCTTCGAACTCAAAAAGTAAAAATAGGGGCATTCATTCATTTTCGATAGAACGCAAAGGCTTTTAGTGGTTGCAATCAGCGTGTATTATATTCATCCTCAACGAGATCATAACTCTAATAAACGTCTTATATATTGGTATGGAGGGAGTAGTTGAGAAAAAAACGTGACATGGAAATATACTTCAGCTAGCTAGCTTTACCACAGTTGTTGATTGACTGAAGCTACAAGTACCATGCAAACAAGAACAAGTGCCTGGTGTACTGTATTCTCCCTCAACGAGACCATAACTCTAATAGCTAAGAAAAAACTTGCCATGGAAATATACTTCAGCTACATCTAATACCACAGTTGCCAATTGATTTAAATTGTTAATTCCATTTGTCACATTCTTACTCATGGAGGAGCACATTCATGCTACACGATGTTAACTGAATCTAGCTAGACGTAGCACGGAAACAATAACAATATAGATTGACATGACCACAGGCAGATGAAATTCCGTCGGTTGTCACGCGCCAACTTGTCGGCAAGGTGTTCAAATCTGTGAAGAGAGTCCACGCTATCAAAATCCAAGGTCGCTTCGAACACATAAAGCTGATCTGATAACAACTCCCCTGAATCTGGACAAACGAGACAAAAAAAAACTCAGACGACAGAATAACAATTTTCACTCAATTTGTGCACATTATTTCAAGAGTTGTACGACCTTAAAGGAACAAATTATTGGGACTTATATTAGGTAGGTAGTATCACAGGACGGGGCAGAATAGCACATATTGATCTCGACTGAATCTGAAACATGTGACTGCAAACGCTTGGTTCAGTGAGCTTAGCATCAATAGAAGTTGGGATACACTGCTGGACAGAGGCACATGAACATAAATGAATTCACATCGAAAAAACGCATATAGAATTGGTTTTGCAGGAGTTCATTTACTGCCTAGGCACACTCTAGGACTGTTGGTAGAGCAAGAAACAATGCAACCACCTGAAAACTTCTTATGTTTCAGTCAATCATCTCAACCAATATGATTTTCTTGGATATTCAGAGCACAACCATGATACTGAGGATATAAGAGTATTGGAGAGATTGGCTGCCATAAATAAAATTTTCCGTTGCCCGTGCTGATAAGCACTGCCATTGATCTTATGCAGGCTTATCTCGAAACAGCAACGCAAGATAAAACTATTCATCTGAAGATGACGATGATGACTACAAGAGAACTTCTCTGCTTCCTTACATCTATCAAAAGAAGAACTGTACGAAATGAGGAATCTTTGACTTGAACGAATTTTCTCCAGGTGAAACAATCCAAGGTAAAACTGGATATAAAGTTTTATCCCTTCTACATTTATCTTGACCATCAGAACTAGTACATGAAAATAATATAATAATGACCCGGTGTTTTTAGTGATTCCATCAGGACTCATGCATAAGTTACTCATAGTGTAAAAGATCATTTCTCTTACTAACTGCATTCTCTTAAAATGGCGATCGAAACAAACAAGACAAGAAACACAATTATGCTCCCAAGCTTTCCTAGTTTTCCCAATGAGAACAGGAAATTAAACAGTACTAAATCAAACAAGAATTACCAATTGCCATAATGAACATGAAGCAATAGACAAGTCATGTGATAATTATGAAGAGAAGCAGATAACTTGGAGGCAATAGAAACTTTACCACGTCATATTCTCCTTGAAGACAACAATGATGGTGGGAAGTTGATATATGAATATGCCTCATTCATAAAATAGTGTTGTTTATGATAAACCCTCTCAAGCTTCAACGTCTTGACATCGATTGAGAAATATCCAACAAGTTCATTATAAAAAGATGGGGCTTCTCTCCTCGTTAAGAACAAGTACCTCCGTGTTACATCTTTGATAAAATATTTGTATTTAGAATCTAGTGAGATTGTCTTCTCCATCTGCCACTCATTGGGACTCTCGCCTTTGTACCGTGCAACGGTATAGCTGAGATCGGATGGAGTTTCACAGTGGAAATCAAAGATCCCATGCCTGCCTTCCCCTGCCTCCACAATGGCTATACCTTCGTAGGTCCATTCTCCTGGCGGGAGGTCGGCACAATGGCTATACTTTTTCATCCGAAAATTCACCCAGTCCCAGTAGAAACAGCCATAAGCATAATGGCGCCTGTGAATACAGCCCTTGCCAGGGCCAAATCATTTAAATCCTTGGGTGCAGCAGCTTGCCACTGATCGGTGCTCGAGGAGAAGTAGAACGCAGCCAAACTGGTTTTGCAATGTGCCATCAAGATGACTTTGAATGTTGTCTCTCCGGCCACTACCTCCTCCTCGCCGAGGGGAACGAGGAAGCGCTTCCAGCAGGCCTCGCTTACCGGGTGCTCAAGCGAAGCGGCTAGGTTGTGAGGTAGCGGGGGGACCAGGACGTAGCTCCGGTGCAAGGGGTCGCACACTGCGAGATCTCTGAAGACCAGGGGCTGCCCATGTTTCCCGATGTTGCGGGCAAGGAGGACACGGCCATCACGGATTTCCTGCACGGTCCAGCGGTGGTGGGAGGGGAGGAAGGAGAAGGTGAAATCGGCGGCGGCGGCGAGCGCGCGGATGGCGGGAGTGGAGGGCATGGCTGGGTGGAAGCCGTCGAGGTCGAGGAATCCGAGAAGTGATGGTGCGTGGAGGCAGCGGAAGCTGCGGAGGAAGGACCTGTCGGTGGGATTCGGCGGAAGGTGACGCAGGCGGCGGAGACGCGGGTGAGGTCCTGTGGCGTGGGCAGCCGGAGGAAGATCTCGGTCAGGAGCTGGTCCGGGATGTCCGTTATAGAAGTCGCCCTTTTCTTCTCGCTGGTCGCCGGGAGTCGTGGGAGGATCGTGGATTGAACGCCGGCCAGGAGCAGGCAGCCGCCGGGAAACCATCGACGAGTTTTTGTTTTTGTTTTTTTGAGCGTAGGATTAGGAAACCCTCGAGGAGATGGGAGGAGCCGTCGGTGTGTCTGATCGATCGTGTGGGGTGTTGGAAAGCGATTCAACATAGACCTCGGTGACTGATTTTCCTTCATGGGCTCGCTATTACCGGCCAAGCCCCCAATTTGTCAGGCCCAACATAGACCGCCAGCTTAGCCGAAAAGAAATACAAAAAAAAAGTGGTTCAACCTTGACCTGCATTCTTTATTTTATTCTAAAGAAAATTAACATTATTGAGCTTCATCTAGGATTTCTACTGAGCCTCCTCTACGCCTGTGTACGCGTTCGGTTTGACAATGGGAGCAACTCTTAGACGTGTATGTTTGAAAGCCACCCCTTTTTTATACTCAGTAGTGTAATTTCATTCTGTATAGATAATTCGACAACTGTAATATAAAATACTTCCTCCATTTCTAAATATTTGTCTTTCTAGAAATTTCAACAAGTGACTACATACGAAGCAAAATGAGTGAATCTACACTCTAAAATATGTCTATATACATCCGTATGTGGTAGTCTATATGTCCAATTTTCTTCTTTGTTCATCATTGTCTACAACATATTCT
>NC_041393.1:713022789-713035781 GCF_002162155.2 Triticum dicoccoides
GCGGGACAGCGCCCTCGCGCGGATGCGCGCAGCCATGCAGGGTGGCGCGGCGCGGATGCGTCCAGGGCGGCCGGATGGCGGCTTCTAGCGCGGAGGCGCGGGTGGCTGCAGATTCGCGGCCAGGCGGGGCGTGCCGGCGTGGGGCGGCCGTGGTCAGCTTCCGGTCAAGATCTGGATCGGGGGCTCCTCCGGCCTACTGCACGTGGGCGGCGCGTCCTGTCGGCGGCGGCTGGATCCCGGGGCGGCGGCCCTGGAATTTGGCGGCGAGTGAAGCTCAGGCTTCCCGCGGCGGCATGGCGTGGTGTAGTCCCTATCAAAGGCGGATCTGCATCGGCGATCTCGTGGTTTGGCCACGGATTGGTTCAGATCAGAGACGGTGATGAGCGTGCGGGATCCATCCCGGCGGCTCTCGCGGTTTGGCGAGGTGGGGTGGGAGCCCTCCTCCCAGGCTCCAGTGGTGGCACATTCAGGCAGTGGCTGGTGCGCCAGGGCTCCTACGGTGGCACTACTGTCGTGGTTGGTCGCCGGATCTAGGAGGCTAGATCTGGGGCTTTGAAGGCGGTCGAGACAGTGCACAGGTTGTCGGGTGGATTTCTTGGAATGGATCCGGGTGAAAACTTGGTCTTCGGTCATTGGCCGGAGCCGGTGATGACGATGCTCTTATCATCGTTTCCTTCATGAAGGCATCATCGAGGTGAAGCTCCCAACCCCACCCAATACCTCCGGGGAAACCCTAGATCAGTTGATCGGATGACGGCGGCATTCATGTGTCGTTACACCCTTGGGGGCGGCATTCTTGGAGATGCACTCGGGCTCGAGGGACCAGCGGATGGTAACTGCGGTGGAGCGGTGTTTCTTTCTACATATTCATGGCGGCGCTTCTCGATGACATGGAGCAGTGGAGGCTTGGCGTCAGATGTGTGGTCAGGGACACACGCAGGAGGTCGACGTTGTCTGGCGTCGTGGTGGCGTCGATGGCAGAGAGGCCTGACAAGGTCGATGCGTCAGTACATGCTTTGAGGATGGATCGAGGGAAGATGGAGGTGACGGCCCTTTGCAGCGTGTGCGTGTGGTACTCACTGAGAGTGCGCCGGACCGGAGTGCTACCCAGTCCCGCCTATGTGGCCTGGATGGGGCATCCGGCGTTAGATGTTAGGCTTTCGTGCGATGTCTGTTTGGTATTTGACCCGGACATTCGGCACGCTTTCATCAAGGGGATAGGAGTAGCGACAGGTGTCGTCTAGATGGTGGCCTCGGGCTTACTGTTGTATTACTTTGTAAGGTCTTTGTGAATAATAAATAATATGGCCGCATGCATCACCTGGATGTAGAGGCCAGGGGTGATTCCTCCTTTTCTAAAAAAAACAGCGGAAAATTGCAAACCATACGCTTCCTAAACATAGCTTTCTCTTGTACAAAAACTTTGTTTTTCAGTTTGCTATTATAAGGAAAAGGAAAGGATTTATTCGACTAGAAAGAAACTGTGAGCTTGCGTCAAACAAATTTACTTCAAGCCAACAGCTACACAAAAAGAGGAGAAGATGAGCACACTAATAATACCGCTGCTCTGGAACAGGCAATGGCTTCATACCATTTCTTTCTGCGCCTCCGTGGAAACAAGTCTTGCAGGCCCCAAGCATTGTCTACTCTTAAGCTAGCTTTTTATGACACCTCTAGTATGTTGTCATGTTTCAATTATGTTTATCCAACATGTTGTCTGCACGTGCGCACTTGGGCTGGTCATCAGTTCAAGTGTGAAACATATAGTCAGTATTGCTTGTCTTGGGGTTGGCCATGAGTCCCGTTGCAAAACTTTTTGTCACTTGTCATATATTATAGAAACTCTCAAAGTTAAGAAAAAAATGTGACTTGGAAATTTATCTTCAGAACTTAATTTCATTGTCAAATTCATCGTCAAGGAACAGCCACATCGAAAAGACTACACTGACGAGAACGACACAGACATAACCACCGCCAAGTGAAGCTCTGTAGATTTTATTTTATTCTTGACGCAAAGAGCATGAGCTGCGTAGATTGTTATTTGTCAGCTTGTAGGGGCAAGGCAATCACATCTGCGAGATCTCCATGCTATTGACATCACCATGACTAGATCACTTCGGATTAATAGTGCCGATCTGATTAAGGCTCCACCGAATCTGAACAGACGATGCAAAGGTTCAGACAAAAGATGATTTAAATCAAACAACTTGCAAGCACTAGCTGCTCTTGCTGTTCAGAGCAGTGAATCAGGCACTTATCTGCGAACGTAATAGTTGTGCAGATTTATTTAGAAAAAAAAAACAAGAGATAAATTTGTAGGTGTGGAGATGACCAAACCAAAACTATTCCAGTTTCTCATACTTTATAACTACTAGCAAAAAGGCCCTTGCGTTGCAACGGAAGAAAAATTACCGTACGCTCTTAATTTACCAAAAATGTTCTACAATCTGAGAATTTGTAGCTATTTCTTAAATACATGAAGAGTTGTTAAAATTGTTGTTAAAAAGATACAGGATTTTTTAATCATAAAAATAGTTTTTTTTGTCTGGAAAAGAACATGTTTGTATGGTCTCCTATTAACGCAGGTACTTGCGCCTATATTTCATCATTATTTGTTACCATGCATGTCATAGGTATTGGTCCCCGTTTCATCACTATTTATATCTTATCAAGCTTGTCTTTTATTTTATTTTTTGTCATGCATGCCTCCTTTTTACTTTTTTTCCATGCATGTCCTCTTTTTTTTCTTATATATAGGAGAATAGCGCAACATCTCATCTTTATCGGATCTCCTCTGCATTTTCTTTTTTATTTATTTTATAGCAGACATCCCATCTTTATTGGGTCCTTCTTTTATTTCTTGTCATGCATGTCCTTATTTATTGGGTGTCTCTAGCAAATTTATCTTGAATTTCATGTCCAATCCTACTTTTGCTGAGGTGTTCATCCCCAATCTGAATCGGTACCGGTATGAAAAAAAGATGGATAATGCATTGTTGATTAACTTTGCAGCCTAGATAATATTTTTAAAATTGTTAACAAGTAAAATAACATCATATTCAGATTCTACATATTTTTCTAATCAAATTCCATATATAACATGTTAAATTTAGAGCTAAGGTTTAGAAGATATGAGTACTTAAAAAAACATTTGATATGTATGGTGGGTTTAATGTCAGAAACATCAGGGGGGTTTCTACAAAATAGCATGATGGACTAAGAATATCTATTTCTTTTATTAGTAGGTATAGATATAGATCAAAAGAAAAACAGACAAGAGTAATGCTTGACTTTAATGAATTTTCCAGTGGTGGAGCAATCCATAGGTAAATTGTATCCATATGTTCTCCAAATTAAAACAACAACCTGACAATAATTGATGTTGTCTAGTGTCGGTTTTGTAATTTCACCAGGCCTGGAAAAAAGATGATGCATAAGCTACTTTGCATGATCATTATTCTTGCTTCTCTATTATCATCAAACGACAACTGGAACAGACAAGACAATGAATCACGACTAAATTCACTTGATTAGTTTTTCGGCAAGAACAAAAAAATGGCCACTACTAGATCGTGTAAACACGAACTACCAGTTGCACTGTTAATTTCATTGTCAGATTCACTTATTTGGCAGGGATCAGCCACATCCATCTCCCACTAACATCACTGCAAATAGGTTTACTCCACGCCTACAAGTAACATAAAAACAAGACGTGACCACTGCCAGGAGGAATTCTGGAGATTGTCAGCAAGATAACCACATCTGCAGGGACTCCATGCTATCGAAACTGCGGTCGCTTTGAACTCGCAGAGCTGATCTGGTGACGACTCCACAGAACCTGGACAAACAAGACCAAAATACAACTCAGACATACTGAAGTTTTTGTGGACAATTGGTGAATACTAAATCAATAGTTTAACGAGCTTAAAGGAACAAAGTTTTAGGTACTTAGGTAGTATCACAGAATAGCATAATATTGATCTCAACTGAACTTAAAACGTGTGACTGCAGACAGACACTCACTTCAGTGTGGGCACCATTGTAAGTTGGGATACATGGCCAGACAGAGGCACGTGAACCCCTAAAGGAACCAGTCCTGAAAAACTCGTGTAAAACTGGTACCTCTATTTTGCAGGAGTTCATTTACTGCCTAGGCACACTCTAGCATTATAACAAACTTCTACCTAAAGAAAAGAAAGAAACTGAGGTGCTGGTAGCGAGAATCAATACAATCACCTGAAAACTCTAAATTTCAGTCAATCATCTCAACCAGTATGATTTGCTTTGAGATTAGGAGCACAACCATGACATGAATATCTAAGAGTGATGGAGAGGTTGACTGCAACATTAAACAATTTCAGTTGCCCACATGCTGATAAGCACTCATTGATCTTATGAGATTGATTTCAGATAAAACAACATCATGGGTTAAAATCTCAGTTGCCTGTGAGAACAAGTTCTTCTTATTTAGAGCAGTGACTCGAGATCTTATTTGTGACCATTCCAGCTATGCAGGTTTATCTCAAAACAACACTGCACGATAAAACTATACATCTGAAGATGACTAAAAGAGAACTTTTCTGCCTCCCTACATCTATCAAAAGAAAAAGTGTGCAAAGTGAGTTGTCCTTGACTGGAATGAATTTTCTCGAGGTGAAATAATCCACGGTAAACTGGATATAAAATTGTATTCCTTCTACTTTATCTTGATCATCAAAACTACTACTCGAAAAAAATTATAATGACCTGGTATTTTTAGCGATTCCATCTGAACTCGTGCATAAGATACTCAGTGTACAGGATCATTTCTCTTACTAACCCCATTGTCTTATAAAGGCAATCAAAACAAAAAAGACAAGAAACACCATTATGTTCCTGAGCTTTCTTAGTTTTCCCATGAGCCCAAGAAATTAAACTCTACTAAATAAAATAAGAATTACCAATTGCCATAATGAACATGAAGCAAGACAAGTCATGTGATAATTATGAAGGGAAGGAGATAACTTGGAAGCAATAGAAACTTTACCACTTCATATTCTCTTTGAAGACAATAATGATGGCGGGAAGTTGATATATGTCTGTGTTTCATACTTAAGATACTGCGGTACGTCATAAACCCTCTGAAGCTGCAATGTCTTGACATCCATTGAGAAATATCCAACAAGCGGATTCTCTAGAGATGAGGCTTCTATCTTTGTCAAGAGCAAGTACCTCTGTGTTGCATCTCTGATAAAATATTTGTACCCAGAATCTAGTGAAATTGTTTTTTCCGTCTGCCACTGGCTGGGACTCTCGCCTTTGTTCCGTGCAACCATATAGCTGAGATCGGATGAAGTTTCACCGTGGAAACCAAAGATCCCAAGCCTGCCTTCCCCTGCCTCCACAATGGCTATACCAACCTTGCTCCATTTTCTGCGCGGGAGGTCAGCAATGGAGAACTCCATCTTCCTAGTGTCAAGTAAGAGCAACTTTTTCCTCCCGAAGTCCAGCCAGTCGCAGTAGAAGCATCCATAAGCATATCGGCGGCTGAGAATAAAAGGGTGGACCCGTGACATCTCTGCCATGTCGCGCTCGCCAAGGCCCAAATTACTCCAACGCTTGGATGCAGCGGCTTGCCATTGTCCCGTGCTCGAAGAGAAGACGAACGCAGCCAGACTAGTTATGCAATGTGCCACCAAGATCACCCTGAATGTCGTCTCTCCCGCAGCTGCCTCCTCCTCACCGAGGGGAACGAGGAAGGGCTTGCACCGGGCCAGGCATACCATGGGGAACGGGTGCTCAAGCGAAGCGGCTAGGACGCGAGTCACCGGGGGGAGCAGGACGTACCGCCGGTGCAAGGGGTCGCACACCGAGAGATCTCTGAAGACCGGTGCAAGAGGCAGCTCATCTTGCCGGAGGTACGGGCGAGGAGGACACGGCCGTCGCGGATGTCCTGCACGGTCCAGTGGCAACAGGAGGGGATGAAGGAGAAGTAGAAGTCGGCGGCGCGGGCGAGCGCGCGGGCGGCGGGCGCGGAGGGGTGAGGCGGCATGGTGGGACGGAACATGCCGCCTGCCTGGAGGAATCCGAGTACTGATGGTGCGTGGAGGCGGCGGAATCTGCGGAGGAAGGAGTCGTGGGTGGTGAGTCGGTAGAAGGAGACGCAGGCTGCCGAGGCGCGGACGAGGTCTTCCGGGTCGGGCAGGCGGAGGAAGATCTCGGCCAGGAGGTGGTCCTTGAACTCCGTCAGAGGCGACGTCATCTTCTGACCGGCCGGCAGAAGAGGTAGCCGCCGGGAACCCTCGAACGAGATGGGAAGAGGAGGGCTGGCGGGGGGGGCTGTGTACTGCTGCGTGCTCGATCGACTTGTTTTTTGTTTTCTCTTTGTGCTACCGAAATGGGCTTTATTTGGCAAGACTGCAACCTGTAGCGGGCCAGGAAAAAAAACACCACCAGTGTTTCAAGTGGAAAGTGAAAACCATCCAGACTAAACTACACCGTTATTTCCAAAAGAAAAACTAAACTACAGTATTTAGGATTTCAACACATCCGCTTGTTCACCTTCTTGGGGAATTACCATGCATCCATTGAACAATGTCTCCGTCCAACACGTGCCCGTATAAACCATGAAAAAGTCAGAGAAAGGACACTTATCCAGAAATATTCGTACAAATACCCTCAAAATTTAAATTACAATGAAACACGTAAAGAGTTTGCAACTGTAATCACCAAAAATAATATGTGTTGGCGAGCGTATAATTTCATCTAGAAGCTCAGGGTTGGAAATAGATTCATCCCAAAAATATTTATTACATAAAAATCATCTACTCCCTCCGTTCCTAAATATAAGTCTTTCTAGATATTTCACTATGGACTACATACGGATGTATATAGACATAATTTAGAGTGTAGGTTCACTTATTTTGTTCCGTATGTAGTCTCTTATTGAAATCTCTAAAAAGACTTATATTTAGGAACAGAGGGAGTACGAGTTTGAGGTTCATTGGACGTCCCTATGTTGACCATTCTTATCCGTAGATGTTTGTGACTACTGTTATGAAGTTGTTATCGGCTGGTTGATATGATCCATTTGCGCAACTCAAGCCAATTCTTTAGTAGTATCGAAAAAGGCTTTCGCCCCGCTTTATAAATAAAGCAACCACCGAACATAAAGTCAACAAAGTACCATCCGCAAACACACACACACACAACGCCACCACAGGCAAGGTCTGACAGACAAGCACACACACAACAATCGGGTTCAGCTGTCGGCACAGCACAACAAGCCCAATAATCAGACGCACAAGCACACACAACACACATGGCGGCGACAACGACGCGGGGAACATCTAATCCGGCTCTGGCGGTGGAGGGGGAAGCGGTGGAGCCAACCGGAGAGCCATAGAGCGAAGCTGGGTTCTAACCAAAATAGCCCAATGATCGAACCAAAACAGTGTGGCGGTGCCAGATCAGACCGCAATTGAGGTTCCTATGCGGAGGACTGGGAGGAGTTGTATGATGGATTACCAGAACTGGGAGCCCCCGGACCGCTGACAGAAGGCGAGTGGCTGGCCACGGAGCTATTTCTGCTGAATGATGCGGAGCCACAAGCCACCCTCTCGGTCCGTAATCTGCCAGAGCCAGCTAGTCAGCAGAGCAATGTTCATGCGTTTGGAGGACATGATCCCGAGGCCACCCTGATCACGAGGCTTACAGATCTCAGTCCACCAAACCATGTGGTACTTCTGCTTATCGCCCTCGCCAGCCCAGAAGAAGCGTCCCTGGACTCTAGCAATCTCATGATGCAGCGTCTCAGGAAGGTTGTAGAAGCTCATAATGAATAGGAGCAGGCTAGATAGGGACGAGTTAATGAGCACAGTCCGTGCTGCTTTAGAAAGTGACCGCCTCTGCCAAGGCTCAATGCAGTACTGGAGCTTGCCCACAGTAGGGCGCAGCTCGGCCACCGTGAGCCGCATATCACTAATGGGGATCCCCAAATAAGTCGTGGGGAAGCTCCCGAGCTAACATTTAAGCCGGTCCGCGATGCTCTTGCATTCGTCTTGGGGGTAGCACAAGACCATCACCGCACTCTTATCGAAGTTAATCCTGAGACCAGACTGTTGGGGAACGTAGCAGAAATTAAAAAAATACTACGCATCACCAAGATCTATCTATGGAGAGACTAGCAACGAGGGGAAGGAGAGTGCATCTACATACCCTTGTAGATCGCTAAGCGGAAGCGTTCAAGAGAACGGGGTTGAAGGAGTCGTACTCATCGTGATCCAAATCACCGGAGATCCTAGTGCCGAACGGACGGCACCTCCGCGTTCAACACACGTGCAGCCCGATGACGTCTCCCATGCCTTGATCCAGCAAGGAGAGAGGGAGAGGTTGGGTAAGACTCCGTCCAGCAGCAGCACGACGGCGTGGTGGTGGTGGAGGAGCGTGGCAATCCTGCAGGGCTTCGCCAAGCACTGCGGGAGAGGAGGAGGACTTGGGAGAGAGGAAGGGCTGCGCCAGAACTTGGGGTGCGGCTGCCCTCCCACCCCTCCACTATTTATAGGTGGGGAGGAGAGGGGGCCGGCCCCCCTAGATCTCATCTAGGGTTGGGGGCGGCGGCCAAGGGGGGAGGAGTGCCTCCCAAGTCAAGTGGAGGCCCTCCCCCTTAGGGTTTCCCCTCTCCCATGCGCATGGGCCTTGGGGGGGCTGGTGCCCCTGGCCCATTAAGGCTAGGGCGCCCCCCTACAGCCCATGCTGCTGTATTGGACGTGGTGGAACAATTTCCGTACCTCCAGACCCCTCTGGAATCCTCCGGAACCTTCTGGAAGCTTCCCGGTACAATACCGAAAAACCCGAACTTTTCCCGGAACCCGAACAACAACTTTCCATATATAAATCTTTACCTCTGGACCATTCCGGAACTCCTCGTGACATCCGGGATCTCATCCGGGACTCCGAACAACATTCGGTAACCACATATATCTATTCCCTATAACCCTAGCGTCATCGAACCTTAAGTGTGTAGACCCTACGGGTTCGGGAACCATGCAGACGTGACCGAGACGTTCTCCGGTCAATAACCAACAGCGGGATCTGGATACCCATGTTGGCTCCCACATGTTCCACAATGATCTCATCGGATGAACCACGATGTCAAGGACTCAATCGATCCCGTATTCAATTCCCTTTGTCTAGTGGTATTGTACTTGCCCGAGATTCGATCGTCGGTATCCCGATACCTTGTTCAATCTCGTTACCGGCAATTCTCTTTACTCGTTCCGTAACACATCATCCCGTGATCAACCCCTTGGTCACATTGTGCACATTATGATGATGTCCTACCGAGTGGGCCCAGAGATACCTCTTCGTCACACGGAGTGACAAATCCCAGTCTCGATTCGTGCCAACCCAACAGACACTTTCGGAGATACCCGTAGTGTACCTTTATAGCCACCCAGTTATGTTGTGATGTTTGGTACACCCAAAGCATTCCTACGGTATCCGGGAGTTGCACAATCTCATGGTCTAAGGAAAAGATACTTGACATTAGAAAAGCTTTAGCATACGAACTACATGATCTTTGTGCTAGGCTTAGGATTGGGTCTTGTCCATCACATCATTCTCCTAATGATGTGATCCCGATATCAATGACATCCAATGTCCATGGTCACGAAACCGTAACCATCTATTGATCAACGAGCTAGTCAACTAGAGGCTTACTAGGGACATGGTGTTGTCTATGTATCCACACATGTATCTGAGTTTCCTATCAATAGAATTATAGCATGGATAATAAACGATTATCATGAACAAGGAAATATAATAATAATAACTAATTTATTATTGCCTCTAGGGCATATTTCCAATAGTCTCCCACTTGCACTAGAGTCAATAATCTAGTTCACATCGCCATGTGATTAACACTCATAGGTCACATCGCCATGTGACCAACATCCAGAGAGTTTACTAGTGTCACTAAACTAGTTCACATCATCATGTGATTAAGACTCAATGACTTCTGGGGTTTGATCATGTTTTTCTTGTGAGAGAGGTTTTAGTCAACGGATCTGAAACATTCAGATCTGTATGTACTTCGCAAATTTCTAGGTCATATTGTAAATGTTGCTTCCACGCTCCACTTGGAGCTATTCCAAATGGTTGCTCCACTATACGTATCCGGTTTGCTACTCAGAGTCATTCGGATAGGTGTTAAAGCTTGCATCGACGTAACCCTTTACGCCGAACTCTTTATCACCTCCATAATCGAGAAACATGTCCTTATGACTCCAAGGACAATTTTGACCGCTATCTGGTGATCCACTCCTTGATCACCTTTGTACCCTCTTGCCAAACATGTGGCAAGGCACACATCAGGTGCAGTACACAGCGTAGCATACTATGGAGCCTACGTCTAAGCATAGGGGACGACCTTCGTCCTTTCTCTCTATTCTGCCGTGGTCGAGCTTTAAGTCTTAACTTCATACCTTACAACTCATGCAAGAACTCCTTCTTTGACTGATCCATCTTGAACACCTTCAAGATCATGTCAAGGTACGTGCTCATTTGAAAGTACCATTAAGCTTTTTTTGATCTATCCTCATAGATCTTGATGCTCAATGTTCAAGCAGCTTAATCCAGGTTTTCCCTTGAAAAACACTTTTCAAATAACCCTATATGCTTTCCAGAAATTCTACAACATTTCTGATCAACAATATGTTAACAACATATACTCATCAGAAATTCTATACTGCTCCCACTCACTTCTTTGGAAATACAAGTTTCTCATAAACTTTGTATAAACCCAAAATCTTTGATCATCTCATCAAAGTGTATATTCTGACTCCAAGATGCTTGCTCTAATCCAAGGAAGGATCGCTGGAGCTAGCATACCTTTTAGCATCCTAAGGATTGACAAAACCTTTCTGATTGTATCACATACAACCTTTCCTTACGAAAACTGGTAAGGAAACTCGTTTTGACATCCATCTGCCAGATTTCCTAAATGCAGCTAATGCTAACATGATTCCACGGACTTAAGCTTCGCTATGGATGAGAAAATCTCATCGTAGTCAACTTCTTGAACTTGTGAAGAACTCTTCGCCACAAGTCGAGCTTCATAGACGGTGACATTACCGTCCACGTTCGTATTCTTCTTAAAGATCCATTTATCTCAATGGCTTGCCGATCATCGGGCAAGTCCACCAAAGTCCATGCTTTGTTTTGATACATGGATCCTATCTCGGATTTCATGGCTTCTAACCATTTGTCGGAATATGGGCCCACCATCGCTTCCCCATAGCTCGTAGGTTCATTGTTGTCTAGCAACATGACCTTCAAGACAGGATTACCATACAACTCTGAAGTAGTACGCATCCTTGTCACCCTACGAGGTACGGCAGTGACTTGATCCGAAACTTCATGATCACTATCATAAGCTTCTACTTCAATTGGTGTAGGCGCCACATGTACAACTTCCTGTGCCCTGCTACACACTAGTTGAAGTGACGGTGCAATAACCTCATCAAGTCTCCACCATCCTCCCACTCAATTTTCGAGACAAACTTTTCCTCGAGAAAGGACCCGATTCAAGAAACAATCCCTATTGCTTTCAGATCTGAATTAGGAGGTATACCCAACTGTTTTGGGTGTCCTATGTAGATGCTTTTTATCCGCTTTGGGTTCGAGCTTATCAACCTGAAATTTTTTCACATAAGCGTTGCAGCCCCAAACTTTTAAGAAACGACAACCTAGGTTTCTCCAAACGGTGTCGTCTCAATGGAATTACGTGGTGCCCTATAAAGTGAGTGCGGTTGTCTCTAATGCCTAACCCATGAACGATAGTGGTAATTCGATAAGAGACATCATGGTACGCACCATATCCAATAGTGTGCAACTATGATGTTCGGACACACCATCACACTATGGTGTTCCAGGCGGTATTTATTGTGAAACAATTTCCACAATGTCTTAATTGCGTGCCAAAGCTCGTTACTCAGATACTCATCTCTATGATCATATCATAGACATTTTATCCTCTTGTCACAATGACCTTCAACTTCACTCTGAAGTTACTTGAACCATTCAATAATTCAGTCTTGGGTTTCATCAAGTAAATATACAGTATGTACTCAAATCATCCGTGAAGTAAGAACATAACGATATCCACTGTGTGCCTCAGCACTCATTGGACTGCATACATCAAAATGTATTACTTCCAACAAGTTGCTTTCTTGTTCCATTTTACTGAAAACGAGGCTTTCAGTCATCTTGCCCATGTGGTATGATTTGCATGTCTCAAGTGATTCAAAATCAAGTGAGACCAAACGATCCATCTGCATGGAGTTTCTTCATGCGTACATACCAATAGACATGGTTCGCATGTCTCAAACTTTTCAAAAACGAGTGAGTCCAAAGATCCATCAACATGGAGCTTCTTCATGCGTTTTATACCAATATGACTTACTATTGGGGAACGTAGTAATTTCAAAAAATTTCCTACGCACACGCAAGATCATGGTGATGGTATAGCAACGAGAGGGGAGAGTGTTGTCCACGTACCCTCGTAGACCGTAAGTGGAAGCGTTATGACAACGCGGTTGATGTAGTCGTATGTCTTCACGATCCGACCGATCCAAGTACCGAACGTACGGCACCTCCGTGTTCAGCACACGTTCAGCTCGATGACGTTCCCCGAGCTCCAATCTAGCAAAGCGTCGGGGATGAGTTCCGTCAGCACGACGGCGTGGTGACGATAATGATGTTCTTGCGGCGCAGGGCTTCGCCTAAACTCCGCGACGATATGACCGAGGTGGAATATGGTGGAGGGGGGCACCGCACACGGCTAAGGAACGATCCGTAGATCAACTTGTGTGTCTCTAGGGTGCCCCCACGCCCCCGTATATGAAGGATCAAGGGGGAGGCCGGCCGACCCTTGTGGGTGCGCCAAGGAGGAGGAGTAGGACTCCTCCTTTCCTACTCCTACTAGGAGGGTCAAAGGAAGGGGGAGAGGGGGA
>NC_041393.1:713036114-713075146 GCF_002162155.2 Triticum dicoccoides
CTCCGAGATCACCCGGAACACTTCCGGTGTCCGAATATAGTCGTCCAATATATCAATCTTTATGTCTCGACCATTTCGAGACTCCTCATCATGTCCGTGATCACATCCGGGACTCTGAACAAACTTCGGTACATCAAAACTTATAAACTCATAATAAAACTGTCATCGTAACGTTAAGCGTGCGGACCCTACGGGTTCAAGAACTATGTAGACATGACCTAGAACTATTCTCGGTCAATAACCAATAGTGGAACCTGGATGTTCATATTGGTTCCTACATATTCTACGAAGATCTTTATTGGTCAAACTGCATAACAACATACATTGTTCCCTTTGTCATCGGTATTTTACTTGCCCGAGATTCGATCGTCGGTATCCAATACCTAGTTCAATCTCGTTATCGGCAAGTCTCTTTACTCGTTCCGTAATACATCATTTCGTAACTAACTCATTATTTACAATTCTTGCAAGGCTTAAGTGATGAGTATTACCGAGAGGGCCCAGAGATACCTCTCCGACAATCGGAGTGACAAAACCTAATCTCGAATTATGCCAACTCAACATGTACCTTTGGAGACACCTATAGAGCACCTTTATAATCACCCAGTTACGTTGTGACATTTGGTAGCACCCAAAGTGTTCCTCTGGTAAACGGGAGTTGCATAATCTCATAGTCATAGGAACATGTAGAAGTCATGAAGAAAGCAATAGCAACATACTAAACGATCAAGTGCTAAGCTAACGGAATGGGTCAAGTCAATCACATCATTCTCCCAATGATGGGATACCGTTAATCAAATGACAACTCTTTTGTCCATGGCTTGGAAACATAACCATCTTTGATAAACGAGCTAGTCAAGTAGAGGCATACTAGTGACACTATGTTTGTCTATGTATTCACACATGTATTATGTTTCCGGTTAATACAATTCTAGCATGAATAATAAACATTTATCATGATATAAGGAAATAAATAATAACTTTATTATTGCCTCTAGGGCATATTTCCTTCAGTCTCCCACTTGCACTAGAGTCAATAATCTAGTTCACATCGCCATGTGATTCAATACCAATATTCACATCTATATGTGATTAATACCCATAGTTCACATCGTCATGTGATCAACACCCAAAGGGTTTACTAGAGTCAATAATCTAGTTCACATCGTTATGTGATTAACACCCAAAGAGTACTAAGGTATGATCATGTTTTGCTTGTGAGAGAAGTTTAGTCAACGGGTCTGTCACATTCAGAGTCGTATGCATTTTGCAAATATTCTATGTCTACAATGCTCTGCACGGAGCTACTCTAGCTAATTGCTCCCACTTTCAATATGTATCCAGATTGAGACTTAGAGTCATCTGGATCAGTGTAAAAGTTTGCACCGATGTAACTTTTACGATGAACTCTTTTATCACCTCCATAATCGAGAAACATCTCCTTAGTCCTTACTAAGGATATTCTTGACCGCTGTCCAGTGATCTACTATTAGATCAAAATTGTATTCCTTTGCCAAACACAGAGCAAGGTATACAATAGGTCTGGTTCACAGCTAGCATACTTTATAGAACCTATGAGTGAGGCATAGGGAATGACTTTTCATTCTCTTTCTATTTTCTGCCATAGTCGGGTTTTGAGTCTTACTCAATTTCATACCTTTGCAACATAGGCAAGAACTCTTTCTTTGACTGTTCCATTTTAAACTACTTCAAAATCTTGTCAAGGTGTGTACTTATTGAAAAATCTTATCAAGCGTCTTGATCTATCTCTATAGATCTTGATGCTCAATGTGTAAGCAGCTTCATCGAGGTCTTTCTTTGAAAAACTCCCTTCAAACACTTCTTTATGCTTTCCAGAAAATTCTACATCATTTCCGATCAACAATATGTCATTCACATATACTTATCAGAAAGGTTGTAGTGCTCCCACTCACTTTCTTGTAAATACATGCCTTTTCCAAAAGTCTGTATAAAACCATATGCTTTAATCAACTCATCAAAGCGTATATTCCAACTCCGAGATGCTTGCACCAGTCCATTGATGGATTGCTGGAGCTTGCACATTTTGTTAGCACCTTTAGGATTAACAATACCTTCTGGTTGCATCATATACAACTCTTCTTCCAGAAATCCATTCAAGAATGCAGTTTTGAAATCCATTTGCCAAATTTCATAATCATAAAATGCAGCAATTGCTAACATGATTCGGACAGACTTAAGCATCTCTATGGGTGAGGAAGTCTCATCGTAGTCAACCCCTTGAACTTGTCGAAAACCTTTTGCAACAAGTCGAGCTTAGTAGATAGTAACACTACTATCAGTGTCCGTCTTCCTCTTGAAGATCCATTTATTTAACATGGCTTGCTGATCATCAAGCAAGTCAATCAAAGTCCATACTTTGTTCTCATACATGGATCATATCTCAGATTTTATGGCCTCAACCCATTTCGTGGAATCTGGGCTCATCATCGCTTCCTCATAGTTCGTAGGTTCATCATGGTCTAGTAACATGACTTCTAGAACATGATTACCGTACCACTCTGGTGCGGATCTTACTCTGGAAGACCTACGAGGTTTGGTAGCAACTTGATCTGAAGTTTCATAATCATCATCATTAACTTCCTCACTAATTGGTGTAGGAATCACTAGAACTGATTTCTATGATGAACTACTTACCAATAAGGGAGAAGGTACAATTACCTTATCAAGTTCTACTTTCCTCCCACTCACTTCTTTCGAGAGAAACTTCTTCTCTAGAAAGGATCCATCTTAGCAACAAATATCTTGCTTTCGGATCTGTGATAGAAGGTGTACCCAACAGTATCCTTTGGGTATTCTATGAAGACGCACTTCTCCGATATGGGTTCGAGCTTATCAGGTTGAAAACCTTTTTCATATAAGCATCGCAACTCCAAACTTTAAGAAACGACAGCTTAGGTTTATTGCTAAACCATAGTTCATACGGTGTCGTCTCAACGGATTTAGATGGTGCCCTATTAAACGTGAATGCAACTGTCTCTAATGCATAACCCCAAAACGATAGTGGTAAACTGATAAGAGACATCATAGATTGCACCATATCTAGTAAAGTACAATTACGACGTTCGGACACACCATTACATTGTGGTGTTCTAGGTGGCGTGAGTTGCGAAACTATTTCACATTGTTTTATATGAAGGCCAAACTCGTAACTCAAATATTCTTCTCCACGATCAGATCGTAGAAACTTTATTTTCTTGTTGCGATGATTCTTCACTTCACTCTGAATTTCTTTGAACATTTCAAATATTTCAGACTTGTGTTTCATTAAGTAGATATACCCATATCTGCTCAAATCATCTGTGAAGGTCAGAAAATAACGATACTCGCCACGTACATCAATACTCATTGGACCGCACACATCGGTATGTATTATTTCCAACAAGTCAGTAGCTCGTTCCATTGTTCCGGGAATGGAGTTTTAGTCATCTTGCCCAAAAGGCACGGTTCGCAAGCATCAAATGATTCATAACCAAGTGATTCCAAAAATCCATCTTTATGGAGTTTCTTCATGCGCTTTGCACCGATATGACCCAAACGGCAGTGTCACAAATAAGTTGCACTATCATTATCAACTTTGTATCTTTTGGCATCAATATTAGGAATATGTGTATCACTACGATCGAGATCCAACAAACTATTTTCATTGGGTGTATGACCATTGAAGGTTTTATTCATGTAAACAGAACAACAATTATTCTTTTGACTTTAAATGAATAACATCGCAGTAAACATGATCAAATCATATTCATGTTCAACGCAAATGCCAAATAACATTTATTTAGGTTTAACACTAATCTCGAAAGTATAGGGAGTGTGCGATGATGATCATATCAATCTTGGAACTACTTCCAATACCTATCGTCACTTCACCCTCAACTAGTCTCTGTTTATTCTGTAACTCCTGTTTCAAGTCACTAATTTTTAGCAATCGAACAGGTATCAAATACTCAGGGGCTACTATAAACACTAGTAAGGTACACATCAATAATCTGTATATCAAATATACCCTTGTTCACTCTGCCATCCTTCTTATCCACCAAATATTCAGGGTATTTCCAGTGACCATTTCCTTTGCAGTGTAAGCACTCAGTTTCAGGCTTTGGTTCAGCTTTGGGCTTCTTCGTGGGAGTGACAACTTGCTTGTCATTCTACTTGAAGTTCCCCTTTCTTTCCCTTTGCCCTTTTCTTGAAACTAGTGATCTTGTCAATCATCAACACTTGATGCTCTTTCTTGATTTCTACCTTCATCGATTTCAATATCACGAAGAGCTCGGGAATCGCTTTCGTCATCCCTTGCATACTATAGTTCATCACAAAGTTCTACTAACTTGGTGATGGTGACTAGAGAACTCTGTCAATCACTATCTTATCTGGAAGATTATCTCCCACTTGATTCAAGCGATTGTAGTACCCGGACAATCTGAGCACATGCTCACTAGTTGAGCGATTCTCCTCCATCTTTTAGACATAGAACTTGTTGGAGACTTCATATCTCTCAACTCGGGTATTTGCTTGAAATATTAACTTCAACTCCTGGAACATCTCATATGATCCATGACGTTCAAAACGTCTTTGAAGTCCCGATTCTAAGCCGTTAAGCATGGTGCACTAAACTATCAAGTAGTCATCATATTGAGCTAGCCAAACGTTCATAACGTCTGCATCTGCTCCTGCAATAGGTCTGTCATGTAGCGGTGCATTAAGGACATAATTCTTCTATGCAGCAATGAGGATAAACCTCAGATCACGGATCGAATCCGCATCATTGCTACTAACATCTTTCAATACAATTTTCTCTATGAACATATCAAAATAAACATATGAAAGCAACAATGCAAGCTATTGATCTACAACATAATTTGCAAAATACTACCAGGACTAAGTTCATGATAAATTTAAGTTCAATTAATCATATTACTTAAGAACTCCCACTTAGATAGACATCCCTCTAATCTTATAAGTGATTACGTGATCCATATCAACTACACCATGTCCAATCGTCACGTGAGATGGAGTAGTTTCAACCCTGAACATCATTATGTTGATCATATCTACTATATGATTCACGCTCGACCTTTTGGTCTCCGTGTTCCGAGGCCATATCTGCATATGCTAGGCTCGTCAAGTTTAACCTGAGTATTCTGCGTGTGCAAAACTGGCTTGCACCCATTGTAGATGGACGTTGAGCTTATCACACCCGATCATCATGTGGTGTCTGGGCACGACAAACTTTGGCAATGGTGGATACTCAGGGAGAACACTTCTTGATAATTTAGTGAGAGATCATCTTAAAATGCTACTGAGGGAGTCCTGGACTAGGGGGTGTCCGGATAGCCGGACTATTATCATCGGCCGGACTCCAAGACTATGAAGATACAAGATTGAAGACTTCATCCCGTGTCCGGATGGGACTTTCCTTGGCGTGGAAGACAAGCTTGGCGATACGGATATGTAGATCTCCTACCATTGTAACCGACTCTGTGTAACCCTAGCCCTCTCCGGTGTCTATATAAACCGGATGGCTTTAGTCCGTAGGAAGGACAATCATACCATAGGCTAGCTTCTAGGGTTTAGCCTCCTTGATCTCGTGGTAGATCTACTCTTGTAACACACATCATCAATATTAATCAAGCAGGATTTAGGGTTTTACCTCCATCAAGAGGGCCCGAACCTGGGTAAAACATTGTGTCCCTTGTCTCCTGTTACCATCCGCCTAGACGCACAGTTCAGGACCCCCTACCCGAGATCCGCCGGCTTTGACACCGACATTGGTGCTTTCATTGAGAGTTCCTTTGTGTCGTCACCGATAGGCTCGATGGCTTCTTCGATCATCATCAACGACACAGCCCAGGGTGAGACCTTCCTCCCTGGACAGATCTTCGTATTCGGCGGCTTTGCACTGCGGGCCAATTCGCTTGGCCATCTGGAGCATACCGAAAGCTACGCCCCTGGCCGTCAGGTCAGATTTGGAAGTTTGAACTTCACGGCAGACATCCGCGGGGACTTGATCTTCGATGGATTCAAGCCACAGCCAAGCGCGCCGCACTGTCATGATGGGCATGATTTAGCTCTGCAGCCGGATAGTACCCTGGAGGCCGCACTCGAGTCCGCTCCAATCTTCAATTCGGAGCCGGCTGTGCAGATCGAGGACGGATGGCTAGACACCGCCTCGGGGGCTGCAACCTCTACAGCGATAGAGCCGAACACTGATCTTGTCCCTCGTGAAGCCCGTGACTCCGAGGTGCCGGACTCTTCGCCGGTCTCCGAGCCTCCCGCGCCCCCTCTAATCGAATCCGGTTGGGCGCCGATCATGGAGTTCACCGCCACAGACATCTTTCAACACTCACCTTTCGGCGACATCTTGAGTTCGCTAAAGTATCTCTCGTTATCAGGAGAGCCCTGGCCGGACTGCGGTCAGGACGGTTGGGATGCGGACGACGAAGAAATTCAACGCCCACCCACCACCCACTTAGTAGCCACTGTCGACGATCTAACCGACATGCTAGACTTCGACTCCGAAGACATCGACGGTATGGACGACGATGCCGGAGACGACCAAGAACCAGCGCCTATCGGGCACTGGCAAGCCACCCCAACTCACGATGTGTACATGGTGGATACACCACAAGGAAGCGATAATGAGGAACAACGGGACGTGGCGAAGGATAACTCCCCCAACAAACAACCAAAACGGCGACGCAAGCGCCGCCCGAAGTCCCGCCTCGATAAAAACGGCACCCATACAGACCCGGCCCTAGAGCAGGGAAAAGCAGTGGACGGCGAACATGCCACCAAGCAATCGTCCGAACACGGTGAACTGGACAAGCAACCCATCCCTGGCAAAAACATGAGCCTAGACGATCTCACGCCGAACACATCACCAGAGCATAAGAACCTTCATAAAAGGCTCGTCGCTACTGCAAGAAGTTTGAAGAAGCAAAAGCGGAAGCTCAAAACAGCAGAGGACGCACTCAGAATGAGATGGAGCAAAGTACTCAATACCGCAGATAAATATGACGCTAGTCGCCAAGCAAAGAGTTACCCGAAGCGCAAGTTGTTGCCCGAATTCGACAAGGAGGCCTTAGAGCCCCAGCAGTCAAAAAAGAAAGAGGCCGCCTGGCCGGATAGACGACCAGATGACAGGCTAAGAGCAGCAAGGGGCTCCGCATACAAGCCGGCACACGATCAGCATAAAGATCCTCGGAAAAAGGATGACCCGGTCAGGTCTATCTATGGGCCAAAAAAGAAGACTCCAGGAAGCAACACAACCCGCCGAGCGTTTGAAGATAACGGCACACCTAAATACAGGGGCGCCGCACACCCACTATGTTTCACCGACGAGGTACTGGATCATGAATTTCCAGTGGGATTCAAACCCGTAAACATAGAGGCATATGACGGAACAACAGACCCCGGAGTCTGGATTGAGGATTATATCCTACACATACATATGGCCAGAGGAGACGATCTCCATGCCATAAAATACCTACCCCTCAAGCTCAAAGGGCCAGCTCGGCATTGGCTCAAAAGCCTCCCAGAAAATACCATTCGAAGTTGGGAAGAGCTCGAGGATGCGTTTCGAGCAAATTTTCAAGGGACTTATGTCCGCCCTCCGGATGCAGACGATTTAAGTCACATAACTCAACAACCCGGAGAGTCAGCATGCAAATTCTGGAACAGGTTCCTCACCAAAAAGAACCAAATAGTTGACTGTCCGGACGCCGAAGCCTTAGCAGCCTTTAAGCACAACGTCCGAGACGAATGGCTCGCCAGACACCTCGGCCAGGAAAAACCAAGAACAATGGCCACACTAACAAGCCTCATGACCCGCTTTTGCGCGGGGGAAGACAGCTGGCTGGCTAGATGCAGCACCAGCGACCCGAGTACATCCAAAGTCAGGGATGGAAATGGGAAATCACGACGCAGAAAAGATCAGCGCCGGAATAAGGAAAATGACCCAAATAGGACGGCGGTCAACGCCGGATTCAAAAGCTCTCGGCCGAATAATAAAACACTTCCCCTCAAGGACAACAGCGACGAGCTATCCAACCTAAACAAAATTCTGGATAGGCTATGTCAAATACATAGTACCTCCGGGAAGCCTGTAAACCATACCCACAGAGATTGTTGGGTCTTCAAACAGTCCGACCGACTTAACGACGAACGCAAGGGGCTCGACACACCAAGCGAAGACAACAACGAACCCCACAAGGAGCATGCCGGAAAATAGAAGACTTTCCCACTAGAAGTCAAAACAGTGAACTCACTTCATGTGATAACACGAAAACACAGTGCGGCACATGCCATACCCGGACACCGACCGCAGAATGGGGATAGACCCTACAAAAATTCACCGTAGCAGCACTTCCTTCAAAGGAGTGACGCCAGGCCTTTAAGCCAATTGAACAGGCTCTATACCACTAGAGGTTGTGTTCGGTTCATCCGACAACCTCCGTCGCGAAAAGCTCACTCTCCATATCGCCCCATTTCACAGTGGCCCTCAAGCACTACTGGGACGCGAAGCTTCCGCCCACTTTAACGCACTACGCGTCTCTTACGCTTAAAATGCCCGGTCCACACGGCATAATCTCATTAAAGAGTAACTCTGAGTGTACCTCGACCATGGAGAACGTGAGGCCGCCTTGACAGCCACACAATAATCCGACCTTGCAGGTCAAAGCCCCTAAAAACAGGTCATTCAGACCTTGGACACGGTTAGGCGAGTCCGGCGTAAATAAACAAGGGGCTTCCCAGCCGCATACCCCTTTACAAGGGGCTGCGCGTATAAACGATGAGAGCCAATAAAGCTCAACTTTATTCATCTTCCAAATTATACTTTATTTTAAATACAAATTTTGCACGATATTTCTTCCAAACTAAGTCCTTCTCTTTTACAGATGAAGCACGTGCTACACCCGTCCAAGATACAGTACAACGGAGACACAGGCACAGACGTGCAGCAAGGACCCGTTGCAAGGATTCTTTTCAGATTAAGACCCTGCGTAAACCTTTCTTACTGTCTCTTGTTGATACACATCCCCCGGTTTTCTACCATAATCGAGGAGGAGGCTGGCGTTTTGGCATCGGCCGCGTCAGAAGTTCCCGCCTGTACCTGGACACTAGGGGCTTAGGGCATTGTTCTGCCCGGTATCATAAAGACCGAACACCTCAGGGAGTGTTCGGCGTCTCGAGTTAGGCCTTATATGCATCAGCTCCGAATCATGTCTTTGGTCAAATGTTGGGTTTGCCCGGCTCCTGTGTTTTGCTGCCTTACGTTCCGCTCCATCGGCTAACGCGGCACCAGGAGAACTACTGCGATTGTGCCCCGGTTTGGCTGGGCGAGCACCTCAGTAGAGAAAGCCGAAAACTGACTGTCATGATATAGCGAGAGACTGGTCAACCACTCGATCGACCATTGGAATGTTTAGAATTCCTCCGCTTTGACGAAGGACCGCTTCCCGGTCAGGCACATACGCGCCCCGAGTTCGGAGAGCGCGGTGCCTCTAGGGGCTATATAGTAGCCCCACCATCGAGCTCCTATGGCTAAGTGAAAGTGATAAAGCATTATAGTCCGGTTGCCTAGTTTGCTATGCTATCACCTCCTTTAAAGGACCAAGACGTTGGATTATGTGTGAAAAAGCGCTTTTCTTTTTTGCAAACACCCCCGCACCATGTGCGTGGGGGCTGAAGCCAAAGACTGCAACTTCCAGGTTGTTCATACATATACGGCCGCACTGGAGATAGTTCAATACTTGAACGCACAAGTATCAAAAGCCGTTGCAATATAAACATGATCTCAGAAATCATACATGTCATTTAAACATTACATTTTTTGAGCACTGCGACTCTATTAAATGAGAGCCCTGCAGGACTTCCTCAAAATAGTGATCGGCGGGTAATCGGCTTTTGTCCGAACCCCGGGATGCAACAGCGGTGGCATCCATCTCCGCCCAGTATGTTTTCACATGGGCGAGAGCCATCCGTGCACCTTCTATGCATGCCGACCGCTTCATCGCCTTGATACGCGGCACCACCCCATGGAATTGCTGCGACAAGCCAAAATAACTCTTCGGCTTGGGCCTTTCCACCCACAGATGAGCGACCACATCCGTCATGGCAAGTCCGGACAATCTATTCAGCTCAGCCCACTCAACCAACCGATCATCAACGGAAGTGGACGCTCCGGACTATGGAATTGAGACCAGTAAAGCTCTTCCATTTCGTGATCCTTCTGGCTTCGGAAGTGCACGACTGCGTCCGCCGCACTCGCCGCCAAATCCAGATAAGGATCCTCCGCACCACACAACTGGCCCAGCTGAGCATACTTCAGATCTGTGAACTTCCTACGCAGAAGAAAGGGCTTTCCAGCCGCAATGTCTCCGGCTTGACGCAGTTCCTCCTTCATAGCCCGCATCGCACTCCGGGCATCCTTGACTTCGGCGGTGGCCTTCTTCAGGCCCTCTTGTTCCACTCGGCGTTCTCCTTCAAGAACCTCACAACGGTCGGTAGCATCTTTTAATTTCAAGGCCATTCCGGCCATCTCTTCCCTGCTTCGGCAGTGAGCAGCCTTTTCGGCTTTTAGCTCTTTCGCTGCCTTCGAGGCAGCCACATCACTTTTCCTGGATTGCTCCTTGGCTCGAGCAAGCTCTGCTCGAAGGTCTTCCACAGCAGCGGCACCATCTGCATCAAGCATACAAATTGTAAGGAATGGGCGTCAGCTCCCTTACTAGGCGACCGCGGAGCAACCACCTACCTGGTGAATCATCAAGTCGTTTATTGACCAGCGCGATGTCTGCATCCGCAACATCGAGTTGCCTCTTCAGTTCGGCAACTCCATCAGTCCGGCTGGCCACCGAACTTTCCGCCACCTGCATAGGAAAGGCGACATTCTATAACTGAGATTATGATCCTTGGCATGCTGTCACTTTCGACAGCATACCAAGTCTCAGGGGCTACTATCTATACAGGGCGCACTCCATGTGCAAAACTGTCAAAAGGTATGTCATTTTTTGCGTACCTCAAACCCCGTCAGCAAACTTCCGACGGCCTCATACAACCCGCTTTCGGCGCATGAGATCCTCTCAATCACTATACTCATTAATGTGCGGTGATCTTCTGGGATAGACGCCCTCTTGAGAAAATCCTGCAGTTCCATCGGCCGTACTCCAATGGGTGCCGAACTCTCCGGCCCCGCCAGACTCGGGGAGACCCTCCATGACGACACCTCAGGGTCGTCCGCCCCGCCCGACGGGGCGGCAGATGGAGGCGTCTCGCTTTCCATCATCTCCGGACAAAGGTCCCCCGAAGATGAGCTCTGCTGAGATGGGCTGAGATCCGAACTACAAGGTGAAAACTTCGGTTACCCTTAGAAATAAAGCAGGGGTGTCTCCTATTACAAAATCCCCCCTTTTTACTTACGGCTCGCTGGAGGGCTGACTCCTCTGGGGAGACTGTGCGGCCGGGGCTCTTCTCGGTGCAGGACCTTCCGGCGCAGATTTCCTTCCCCGCTTTGAGGCCTTGGCCTCCGGGTCTTCGGAAGCGGTGCTCTTCTCCCCCTGGAAGGAGGGATTCTCGATTCCCCCCTTATTGAAGGCCTCCTTGGTGGAGGTGGTAGTATCCCTGTGCCCCCCTTCGCTCTCCTCCGAAGGCGCAAACTCCAACATTTTGACTAACACGGGATCCGGCGTGGTCTCAGAGAGGGGGCCGGACACCATATCAGTTTTGCTTGCGCTATCCACTCCTGTCCAAGGGATAGCTGGTTAAAAGGCAAACCCATGATAAATAAATGGACAATAAGTCCGGACACAGGGCTACTTACTTGAGTATCCGGGCGATTGCAGCTTAGGCCAGCGTCCTCGGTCATGTCCGGACGCATCTCTTGCGATCCGAAGAACAGTTTGTACATCTCCGCAGGTGTCAAACCCATGAAGTGTTGGAGAGCTTGTGGCCCCTCTGGATTAAAATTCCCACAGGTGGAGGGGGCGATGTTTGCAGGACAGAAGGCGCCGGATCAGCATAACCTGTGCCACTACAACCAGATTGATCTCCCTTTCCTGGAGGCCTCGAATCCGGACTGCAATAGGGGTACGTCTTTGGACGGCCCCCAGTTAAGCCCCTTGTTGACACATGACATCAGCCGTTGTGGAGGGCCCGAGTGGAAGACGGGCGGCGGCTTTTGCCTGCTGCCCCTGGGAGCGGTGATATAGAACCACTCCTGTTGCCACAAGCCGAGCTCCTCCTGAAAAGAGCCCTCGGGCCATGGAGCATCGGCCCTCTTGCTTATAACCGCCCCGCTGCACTCTGCCTGACGCCCCTCAATCATCTTCGGCTCCACGTTGAAGGTTTTGAGCCACAAGCCGAAGTGAGGGGTAGTGCGGAGGAAGGCTTCGCAGATGACAATGAATGATGAGATGTGGAGGATGGACTCCGGAGCCAAGTCATGGAATTCCAGCCCATAGTAAACATGATCCCCCTCACGAAGGGATCCATCGGGAAGCCTAAACCCCGACGGAGGTGACACACGAACACGACGCTCTCGCCGGGCTCAGGAGTAGGAATAACCTGCCCTCGGGCATGCAACCTATGCGAAATCTCGTAGTTCAAGTACCTGGCGTCTCTCAACTTTATCACATCTTCTTCCGTGATGGAAGAGGGCATCCACCGGCCTCGTAGGTCGGGGCCGGACATTATCGAAGGTCGAAGGTACCCGAATCTAGAGCCTTCGGTGTTGGAACTCGGGGCGAGGGGCGGATTCGATTGAGGAAAAAGAACGAGCCTTGGTCTCCTTATAAAGAGGAAGAATACCAAGAGCCGTCCCCGTGACCGTTTGGAACCCACCTTCGATGGAGGGGGCGTGGCAACGGGCGCAGTTGGGTTACCCACGTCCATATTTATGAGAATCCCGGAATAAGGGGAACACGATCTCTGCTTCGACAAGACGTGCCAAGGAAACCGCATCGCTGAACGCGCTGAGGCGGTACAATAAAAATGATTCAAGTAAAGGCTTGGTAGTGGTGTGACGTCACACCACCAAATACGTCAGCAGATTAAACTGGCGTGAATATTATTCTCTCTACGGTGGTACGTGGAATTTATTTTGCAGAGCCGGACACTATCCTGGTGTTCACAATCTTCCATAAATTATTCGGAGGAGGAACCCGCCTTGCAATGCCGAAGACAATATGCGCGCCGGACTCGTCGTCATTGAAGCCTGGTTCAGGGGCTACTATGGGAGTCCTGGACTAGGGGGTGTCCGGATAGCCGGACTATTATCATCAGCCGGACTCCAAGACTATGAAGATACAAGATTGAAGACTTCGTCCCGTGTCCGGATGGGACTTTCCTTGGCGTGGAAGACAAGCTTGGCGATACGGATATGTAGATCTCCTACCATTGTAACCGACTCTGTGTAACCCTAGCCCTCTCCGGTGTCTATATAAACCGGATGGCTTTAGTCCGTAGGAAGGACAATCATACCATAGGCTAGCTTCTAGGGTTTAGCCTCCTTGATCTCGTGGTAGATCTACTCTTGTAACACACATCATCAATATTAATCAAGCAGGACGTAGGGTTTTACCTCCATCAAGAGGGCCCGAACCTGGGTAAAACATCGTGTCCCTTGTCTCCTGTTACCATCTGCCTAGACGCACAGTTCGGGACCCCCTACCCGAGATCCGCCGGCTTGGACACCGACAGCTACCGTCAATCAAAGCAAGATAAGATGCATAAAGGATAAACATCACATGCAATCCATATAAGTGATATGATATGGCCATCATCATCTTGTGCTTGTGATCTCCATCTCCGAAGCACGGTCATGATCACCATCATCACCGGCGCGACACCTTCATCTCCATCGTAGCATCGTTGTCGTCTCGCCAATCTTATGCTTCTACGACTATCGCTACCGCTTAGTGAGAAAGTAAACCATTACAGGGCGATTGCATTGCATACAATAAAGTGACAACCATATGGCTCTTGCCAGTTGCCGATAACTTCGGTTACAAAACATGATCATCTCATACAATAAAATATAGCATCACGTCTTGACCATATCACATCACAACATGCCCTGCAAAAACAAGTTAGACGTCCTCTACTTTGTTGTTGCAAATTTTACGTGGCTGCTACGGGCATAGCAAGAACCGTTCTTACCTACGCATCAAAACCACAATGATAGTTTGTCAAGTTGGTGTTGTTTTAACCTTCGCAAGGACCGGGCGTAGCCACACTCGGTTCAACTAAAGTTGGAGAAACTGACACCCGCCAGCCACCAGTGTGCAAAGCACGTCGGTAGATCCAGTCTCGCGTAAGCGTACGCGTAATGTCAGTCCGGACCGCTTCATCCAACAATACCGCCGAACCAAAGTATGACATGCTGGTAAGCAGTATGACTTATATCGCCCACAACTCACTTGTGTTCTACTCGTGCATATAACATCAACGCATAAAACCTAGGCTCGGATGCCACTGTTGGGGAACGTAGTAATTTCAAAAAAATTCCTACGCACACGCAAGATCATGGTGATGGTATAGCAACGAGAGGGGAGAGTGTTGTCCACGTACCCTCGTAGACCGTAAGCGGAAGCATTATGACAACGCGGTTGATGTAGTCGTACGTCTTCACGATCCGACCGATCCAAGTACCGAACGTACGGCACCTCCGTGTTCAGCACACGTTCAGCTCGATGACGTTCCCCGGGCTCCAATCCAGCAAAGCGTCGGGGATGAGTTCCGTCAGCACGACGGCGTGGTGACGATGATGATGTTCTTCCGACGCAGGGCTTCGCCTAAACTCCGCGACGATATGACCGAGGTGGAATATGGTGGAGGGGGGCACCGCACACGGCTAAGGAACAATCTGTAGATCAACTTGTGTGTCTCTAGGGTGCCCCCCTGCCCCCGTATATGAAGGAGCAAGGGGGGAGGCCGGCCGGCCCTTGTGGGCGCGCCAAGGAGGAGGAGTCCTCCTCCTAGTAGGAGTAGGACTCCTCCTTTCCTACTCCTACTAGGAGGGGGAAAGGAAGGGGGAGAGGGGGAAGGAAAGAGGGGGGCGCCCCCCCTCCTAGTCCAATTCGGACCAGAGGGAGAAGGGTACGCAGCCCACCCTGGCTTCCCCTCTCTCTTTCCACTAAGGCCCATGTGGCCCATTAACTCTCCCGGGGGGGTTCCGGTAACCCTCCGGCACTCCGGTTTTCTCCGAAATCACCCGGAACACTTCCGGTGTCCGAATATAGTCGTCCAATATATCAATCTTTATGTCTCGACCATTTCGAGACTCCTCGTCATGTCCGTGATCACATCCGGGACTCCAAACAAACTTCGGTACATCAAAACTTATAAACTCATAATAAAACTGTCATCGTAACGTTAAGCGTGCGGACCCTACGGGTTCGAGAACTATGTAGACATGACCTAGAACTATTCTCGGTCAATAACCAATAGTGGAACCTGGATGTTCATATTGGTTCCTACATATTCTAAGAAGATCTTTATCAGTCAAACCGCATAACAACATACGTTGTTCCCTTTGTCATCGGTATGTTAGTTGCCCGAGATTCGATCGTCGGTATCCAATACCTAGTTTAATCTCGTTACTGGCAAGTCTCTTTACTCGTTCTGTAATACATCATTTCGTAACTAACTCATTAGTTTCAATGCTTGCAAGGCTTAAGTGATGAGTATTACCGAGAGGGCCCGGAGATACCTCTCCGACAATCGGAGTGTCAAAACCTAATCTCGAATTATGCCAACTCAACATGTACCTTTGGAGACACCTGTAGAGCACCTTTATAATCACCCAGTTACGTTGTGACGTTTGGTAGCACCCAAAGTGTTCCTCCGGTAAACGGGAGTTGCATAATCTCATAGTCATAGGAACATGTATAAGTCATGAAGAAAGAAATAGCAACATACTAAACGATCAAGTGCTAAGCTAACGGAATGGGTCAAGTCAATCACATCATTCTCCCAATGATGTGATCCCATTAATCAAATGACAACTCTTTTGTCCATGGCTAGGAAACATAACCATCTTTGATAAACGAGCTAGTCAAGTAGAGGCATACTAGTGACACTATGTTTGTCTATGTATTCACACATGTATTATGTTTCCGGTTAATACAATTCTAGCATGAATAATAAACATTTATCATGATATAAGGAAATAAATAATAACTTTATTATTGCCTCTAGGGCATATTTCCTTCACTTACATGGCAGTGCCACAAGTAAGTGGTACTATCATTACTATCTTATATCTTTTGGCATGAACATGTGTATCACTATGATCGAGATTCAATAAACCATTCATTTTAGGTGCAAGACCATTGAAGGTATTATTCAAATAAACAGAGTAACCATTATTCTCCTTAAATGAATAGCCGCATTGCGATAGACATAATCCAATCATGTCTATGCTCAACGCAAACACCAAATAACAATTATTTAGGTTTAACACCAATCTCGATGGTAGAGGGAGTATATGATGCTTGATCATATCAAACTTGGAAACAGTTCCAACACATATTGTCATCTCACCTTTAGCTAGTATCCGTTTATTCCGTAGCGTTTTATTTTGAGTTACTAACACTTAGCAACCGAACCGGTATCTAATACCCTGGTGCTACTAGGAGTACTAGTGAAGTACACATTAACTTAATGTATATCCAATATACTTCTATCGACCTTGCCAGCCTTCTCATCTGCCAAGTATCTAGGGTAATTCTGCTCCAGTGGTTGTTCCCCTTATTACAGAAGCACTTAGTCTCGGGTTTGGGTTCAACCTTGGGTTTCTTCATTAGAGCAACAGCTGATTTGCTGTTTCATGAAGTATCCCTTCTTGCCCTTGCCCTTCTTGAAACTAGTGGTTTCACCAACCATCAACAATTGATGCTCCTTCTTGACTTCTACTTTCGCGGTGTCAAACATCGCGAATACTTCAAGGATCATCATATCTATCCCTGATATGTTATAGTTCATCACGAAGCTCTAGCAGCTTGGTGGCAATGACTTTGGAGAAACATCACTATCTCATCTGGAAGATCAACTCCCACTCGATTAAAGTGATTGTTGTACTCAGACAATCTGAGCACAAGCTCAACGATTGAGCTTTTCTCCCTTAGTTTGCAGGCTAAGAAAATCGTCGGAGGTCTCATACCTATTGACGCGGGCACGAGCCTGAAATCCTAATATGTTCCGCGACGTTTCGAAATCGTCTTTGGTGCCTCAACTCTAAACCGTTTAACTGAACTATCACATAGTTTATCAAAAACATGTATGTCAAATGTTCACAACATCCACAGACGACGTTCGAGGTTCAGCACACCGAGCGGTGCATTAAGGACATAAGCCTTCTATGAAGCAACGAGGACAATCCTCAGTTTATGGAACCAGTCTGCATAATTGCTACTATCAACTTTCAACTAAATTTTCTCTAGGAACATATCTAAAACAGTAGAACTAAAGCGTGAGCTACGACAGAATTTGCAAGAATCTTTTGACTATGTTCAGGATAATTAAGTTCATCTTATGAACTCCCACTCAGATAGACATCCCTCTAGTCATCTAAGTGATTACATGATCCGAGTCAACTAGGCCGTGTCCGATCATCACGTGAGACGGACTAGTCATCATCGGTGAACATCTTCATGTTGATCGTATCTACCATACGACTCATGCTCGACCTTTCGGTCTCTTGTGTTCCGAGGCCATGTCTGTACATGCTAGGCTCATCAAGTCAACCTAAGTGTTTCACGTGTGTAAATCTGGCTTACACCCATTGTATGTGAACGTTAGAATCTATCACACCCGATCATCACGTGGTGCTTCGAAACGACGAACTTTCGCAATGGTGCACAGTTAGGGGGAACACTTTCTTGAAATTTTAATGAGGGATCATCTTATTTACTACTGTCGTTCTAAGAAAATAAGATGCATAAACATGATAAACATCACATGCAATCAAAAAGTGACATGATATGGCCAATATCATTTTTCTCCTTTTGATCTCCATCTTCAGGGCTCCATGATCATCATCGTCACCGCCATGACACCATGATCTCCATCATCGTGTGTCCATGAAGTTGTCTCGCCAACTTATTACTTCTACTACTATGGCTACCGGTTAGCAATAAAGTAAAGTAATTACATGGCGTTGTTCAATGACACGCAGGTCATACAATAAATAAAGACAACTCCTATGGCTCCTGCCGGTTGTCATACTCATCGACATGCAAGTCGTGATTCTTATTACAAGAACATGGTCAATCTCATACATCACATATCATTCATCACATTCTTCTTGTCCATATCACATCACATAGCATACCCTGCAAAAACAAGTTAGGCGTCCTCTAATTGTTGTTTGCATGTTTTACGTGGCTGCTATGGGTTTCTAGCAAGAACGTTTCTTACCTACGCAAAAGCCACAACGTGATATGCCAATTGCTATTTACCCTTCATAAGGACCCTTTTCATCGAATCCAATCCGACTAAACTGGGAGAGATTGGCACCCGCTAGCCACCTTATGCAACAAGTGCATGTCAGTCGGTGGAACCTATCTCACGTAAGTGTACGTGTAAGGTCGGTCCGGGCTGCTTCATCCGACAATGCCGCCTAATCAAGATTGGACTAGTAACGGTAAGAATATTGAACAAAATCAACGCCCACAACTACTTTGTGTTCTACTCGTGCAATGAATCTACGCAATAGACCTAGCTCATGATGCCACTGTTGGGGAACGTAGCAGAAATCAAAAAATTTCTACGCATCACCAAGATCTATCTATGGAGAGACTAGCAACGAGGGTAAGGAGAGTGCATCTACATACCCTTGTAGATCGCTAAGCAGAAGCGTTCAAGAGAATGGGGTTGAAGGAGTCGTACTCGTCGTGATCCAAATCACCGGAGATCCTAGTGCCGAACGGACGGCACCTCCGCGTTCAACACACGTGCAGCACGGTGACGTCTCCCATGCCTTGATCCAGCAAGGAGAGAGGGAGAGGTTGGGGAAGACTCCGTCCAACAGTAGCACGACGGCGTGGTGGTGGTGGAGGAGCATGGCAATCCTGCAGGGCTTCGCCAAGCACCGCGGGAGAGGAGGAGGACTTGGGAGAGAGGAAGGGCTGCGCCAGAACTTGGGGTGCGGCTGCCCTCCCACCCCTCCACTATTTATAGGTGGGAGGAGAGGGGGCCGGCCCCCCTAGAACTCATCTAGGGTTGGGGGCGGCGGCCAAGTGGGGAGGAGTGCCTCCCAAGTCAAGTGGAGGCCCTCCCCCTTAGGGTTTCCCCTCTCCCATGCGCATGGGCCTTGGGGGGGCTGGTGCCCCTGGCCCATTAAGGATAGGGCTCCCCCAGACAGCCCATGCTGCTGTATTGGACGTGGTGGAACAATTTCCGGACCTCCGGACCCCTCCGGAATCCTCCGGAACCTTCTGGAAGCTTCCCGGTACAATACAGGAAAAACCCGAACTTTTCCCGGAACCCGAACAACAACTTTCCATATATAAATCTTTACCTCCAGACCATTCCGGAACTCCTCGTGACGTCCGGGATCTCATCCGGGACTCCGAACAACATTCGGTAACCACGTATATCTATTCCCTATAACCCAAGCGTCATCGTACCTTAAGTGTGTAGACCCTACGGGTTCGGGAACCATGCAGACATGACAGAGATGTTCTCCGATCAATAACCAACAGCGGGATCTGGATACCCATGTTGGCTCCCACATGTTCCACGATGATCTCATAGGATGAACCATGATGTCAAGGACTCAATCGATCCCGTATTCAATTCCTTTTGTCTAGCGGTATTGTACTTACCCGAGATTCGATCGTCGGTATCCCGATACCTTGTTCAATCTCGTTACCGGCAATTCTCTTTACTCGTTCCATAACACATCATCTCGTGATCAACCCCTTGGTCACATTGTGCACATTATGATAATGTCCTACCGAGTGGGCCCAGAGATACCTCTCCGTCACACAGAGTGACAAATCCCAGTCTCGATTCGTGCCAACCCAACAGACACTTTCGGAGATACCCGTAGTGTACCTTTATAGCCTCCAGTTATGTTGTGACGTTTGGTACACCCAAAGCATTCCTACGGTATCCGGGAGTTGCACAATCTCATAGTCTAAGGAAAGATACTTGACATTAGAAAAGCTTTAGCATACGAACTACATGATCTTTGTGCTAGGGTTAGGATTGGGTCTTGTCCATCACATCATTCTCCTAATGATATGATCCCGATATCAATGACATCCAATGTCCATGGTCAGGAAACCGTAACAATCTATTGATCAACGAGCTAGTCAACTAGAGGCTTACTAGGGACATGGTGTTGTCTATGTATCCACACATGTATCTGAGTTTCCTATCAATACAATTATAGCATGGATAATAAACGATTATCATGAACAAGGAAATATAATAATAATAACTAATTTATTATTGCCTCTAGGGCATATTTCCAACACAGACATCTTCTTAAAGCAGACCATGAGAAACTTCAAGTTCGTGATGTCGCTAGTAGATCCTTCTACCATTATAATGGTGTCATCCGCATACTAGAGGAGGGAGAGCCCATTCCCGCCAACAAGATGCGGTACTATGCCCTTGATATGCCCCGCAACTGAGGGAGTCCTGGATTAAGGGGTCCTCGGGCGTCCGGCCTATTGACATGGGCCGGACTGATGGGCTGTGAAGATACTAGACCGAAGACTCTCACCTGTGTCCGGATGGGACTTTCCTTGGCGTGGAAGGCAAGCTTGGCACCCAGATATGAAGATTCCTTTCCCTGTAACCGACTTTGTACAACCCTAGTCCCCTCCGGTGTCTATATAAACCGGAGAGCTTAGTCCGTAGAGGCAATCATAATCATATAGGCTAGACTTCTAGGTTTTAGCCATTACGATCTCGTGGTAGATCAACTCTTGTAATACTCATATTCATCAAGATCAATCAACAGGAAGTAGGGTATTACCTCCATAGAGAGGGACCGAACCTGGAGTAAACCTCGTGTCCGCCACCTCCTGTTACCATCAACCTTAGATGCACAGTTCGGGACCACCAACCCGAGATCTGCCGGTTTTGACACCGACATTGGTGCTTTCATTGAGAGTCCCGCTGTGATGTCGAAGACAGGATTGATGGATCTCCTTGTTATCAAGGACAATATCACCTCCGGAGGAGCTCTGGCCTCAGGCCAAACCCACCGGCTGGGCGGCTTTACCGTGACTGCCTGTTCGGCCGTTGGGCCGATGATGACTTCTCGGGTCATCGAAAATCGCCTCAGTGTCGACTCCGAATACTCCAAACAGATGGATCAGACGGAGTTGTCATCTTTAAGCGAACTCCTGGATGGCATCGCCGCGGGGTCGCTACAGACTACGATCGGATTGGGCTTAAACCCGATCAGAGAGAAGTCAAATCTTCGCCGATCACCCAGCAAATAGTGGTAGTATAGGAGCAATAAAACAACTCTTCCTCTATCTTGAGGACATACTATGTTCGGGTTTCCGAGCTCGAAGAGCCGGATACCTGTCCGCGGAAAGACGTGCCCCATCCTCCGAACCTAGAGTCGGACGGTGGACCTGAAAAATTGGTTGATATCCCGGAGCCCGAACTGTTAAGCTCGGAAGTTTCTCAAACTCTGGACCCCAAATTGGTAAGGGTTTGGATTCAAATCCACCCACCCGCCCAGATATACGTGATCTCATGTACATACGACAGTAGTCTGAGGAAATAGTCCATCACTTTTGGGCCAGATTCCTCCTTGTTTAAAACAAGATTAAAGATTGCCGCGACGAAGACGTGATCTCTGTATTCTGCAATAATTGCATAGACGAGGGAATCCTCAATGCCATTAACCATCGTCGCGTATTACACTTCGCTGACTTGGCAACCATAGTACAGAAGTACTGCACATTGGAAAGCGCTTGGAAAACTCAGGCAGCTCCCTGGGAGTCACCAGTTTCCACTCAACCCGTCATCCGGGCAAAAAGGATGCACCCTCGTGGGTCGCCCGATCCAATAGTAAAGAAATCGAAGCCCATTACGGGGCACGGAACCGTTCTGGAGGGATGGCTCGATAGGCCATGCAAAATACACACAACACCGGATACCATACCAACACACAGCCTTAGAGCATGTTGGATACTCCGGCAAGTGGCCAAGAGCGGCGAGGATATCCTCACCAAAAATACTGTAGAGCAACACCCCCCAGAAGACGACGACCTCAGAGTATTGACGGTCTTTGAGACTTTCGACTCAAACAATAGGTGCAAAAGGGCACTCCGCGGCCTCGCTGAAGTCTTCCGAGTCGCAGCAATAAACCTTGGGACGACACGGCCATAAATTTCAATGCCAGCGACAAAACAAAATTCAGGATAGTCTGTGCACCAGCTGCATTGGTCCTTAGTCCAATAGTGGATGGTTTTCGGCTTACCAATGTGCTAATGGACAGTGGCAGCGGACTAAACCTCATTTACAAGGAAACTCTCAACAAAATGGAAATAGACAGGAGCCGCATTGAGCAAAGTAGCACAACCTTCCGAGGAATCATTCCCAGTCGGGAAGCGCGATACGTGGGAAAAATCACACTCGATGTGGTATTCGGCATGCCGGCGAATTATCGGTCCGAATAGATAACCTTCCAAGTGGCCCCTTTCAATAGTGAATATCACGCCTTACTAGGGCGAGATGCATTTGTACGCTTCCAAGCTATACCACATTATGGGTACATGAAGCTCAAGATGCCCGGGCCCAATGGTATTATCACTCTTGCTAGAGATCCGGACATAGCACTTCGCGCCTAAAACAAAACCGTAGCCCTGACCCTCGAGGCACTGTCTGAATCCCTCGCGGCCGAAGAGTTAACTGCACTATGGTCAACGGTGGATAGGGACGACGTGATCCTGGACAAGCGACCCAAATCCACCTCCTTTAAATCAGCAGACGAAATAGTCATATTTCAAGTCCACCCGACGGACCCCAAGAAGATAGCATCCATCAGGGTACAACTGGACCCAATGGTTGACGATGCACTTATAGTGTTCCTACGCGAAAACTGGGACATATTCGCCTGGCACCCTTCTGATATGCCAGGGATCCCATGCAGGCTGGCCGAACACAACCTCAATATATTGAAGGGACATAAGCCGGTCAAGCAAACACTGCGGCGCTTTTCCAAACCTAAACTACAAGCTATGGGGGAGGAGCTAGCTAAGTTAATCGAGGCCGGATTCATCAGAGAAATAAAACACCCGGACTGGCTGGCAAACCTAGTGGTGGTGCCAAAGAAGGATAAATCCTGGCGCATATGCAACGATTTCAAAGACCTCAACAGGGCTTGCCCTAAGGATCTATTTCCCCTCCCTCGCATCAGTCAGATTATTGATGCTATAGCTGGACACGACTCACTGTGTTTCCTCGAGGCATACTTCAGATACCATCAAATCAAAATGAAGGAGTCCGACCAAGCCGCAACATCGTTCATTACCCCATATGGGCCGATTTGCTTCAACACTATGCCCTTCGGACTTAAAATCGTCGTCGCCACCTACCAACACATGATTCAAACATGCCTGGAGAAACAGATCGGCAAGACAGTTGAAGCATATGTGGATGACGCCGTCATCAAAACTAGGCATGTCGAGTCATTAATAGACGATATCCGTCTCACATTCGACAACCTTCGTACATATGGCATCAAGCTCAATCCGAAAAAGTGTGTTTTCGGCGTTCCCGCTGGAAAACTGCTGGGCTTCATCGTTTCCAATAGAGGAATTGAGGCGAACCCAGCTAAAATCTGAGTTTGTCACTGTTGGCTAGGCCAACAAACCTTAAACAAGTCCAAAAACTAGCCGGATGTGTGGCAGCTTTAAGCCGCTTTATCTCCAGACTAGGAGAAAAAGCATTGCACTTTATTGCCTCGTCTGATGCACCGATCACTTCGAGTGGACGGACGCGGCGACGGCCGTACTGGAAGAAATAAAGGCTCTTTTAGTGAGCAATGAAATCCTAGCCGCACCGAACATCGGTGAACCCATGTTATTATACATATCGGCAACACACAAGGTCGTGAGTGCGGTGCTTGTCGTTGAACGAAAGGAGGACGGACACAAATTCCTGCTTCAGAAGACGGTATACTACGTATCCACTGTCCTCACACCATGCAAATCCCGGTACCCTTGATACATCCATTTTGCATCATGCTTTTATATCAATATTTATTGCATTGTGCGCTGTTATTACACATTATATCTCAACATTTATGGCTATTCTATCTTATTTTACAAGGTTTACCATGAAGAGGGGGAATGCCGGCAGCTGGAATTCTGACTGGAAAAGGAGCAAACATTGGAAACCTATTCTGCACTGCTCCAAAAATCCTGAAACTCCACAAAACTTATTTTTGGAATAAATAAGAATTATTGATCGGAAGAAACACCTCAGGGGGCCCACACCCTGGCGAGGAGGGTGGGGGCGTGCCTCCTGTCTCCTGGGCCCCTGGTGGGGCCCCGGTGTCTATCTTTTGCTATATGAAGGCTTTTACCCTGGAAAAAATCATGGGCAAGCTTACGAGACAAAACTCCGCCGCCACGAGGCGGAACCTTCGGGGAATCAATCTAGGGCTCCGGCGGAGCTGTTCTTCCAGGGACACTTCCCTTCGGGAGGGGGAAATCATCACCATCATCATCACCAACGATCCTCTCATCGGGAGGGGGTCAATCTCCATCAACATCTTCACCAGCACAATCTCCTCTCAAAACCCTAGTTCATCTCTTGTATCCAATCTTGTATCAAAACCACAAATTTGTACCCGTGGGTTGCTAGTAGTGTTGATTACTCCTTGTAGTTGATGCTAATTGGTTTACTTGGTGGAAGATCATATGTTCAGATCCTTAATGCATATTATTACTCCTCTGGTTATGAACATGAATATGCTTTGTGAGTAGTTATGTTTGTTCCTAAGGACATGGGTGAAGTCTTGCTATTAGTAGTCATGTGAATTTTGTATTCGTTCGATATTTTGATGAGATGTATGTTGTCTTTTCCTCTAGTCGTGTTATGTGAACGTCGACTACATGACACTTCACCATTATTTGGGCCTAGAGGAAGGCAATGGGAAGTAATAAGTAGATGATGGGTTGCTAGAGTGATAGAAGCTTAAACCCTAGTTTATGCGTTGCTTTGTTAGGGGCTGATTTGGATCCATATGTTTAATGATGTGGTTAAATTTACCTTAATACTTCTTTTGTAGTTGCGGACACTTGCAATAGGGGTTAATCATAAGTGGGATGCTTGTCCAAGTAAGGTCAGTACCCAAGCACCGGTCCACCCACATATCTAATTATCAAAGTACCAAACGTGAATCATATGAACGTGATGAAAACTAGCTTGACGATAATTCCCATGTGTCCTCGGGAGCTCTTTTCTCATTATAAGAAATTGTCCAGGTTATCCTTTGCTACAAAAGGATTGGGCCACCTTGCTGCACTTTATTTACTTTTATTGCTTGTTACTCTTTACAATTTATGTTATCACAGAACTATCCATTACCTACAATTTCAGTGCTTGCAGAGAAAACCTTACTGAAAACCGCTTACCATTTCCTTCCGCTCCTCGTTGGGTTCAACACTCTTACTTATCGAAAGGACTACGATAGATCCCCTACACTTGTGGGCATCAAGACTTTTTTTGCACCGTTGCCGGGGAGTGTAGCACTTTTGGTGAGTGGAACTTGGTAAGGAAACATTTATATAGTGTGCTGAAATTTTCTGTTACTTGTCACTATGGAAACTAATCCTTTGAGGGGCTTGTTCAGGGTATCTTCACCCTGACCAGAAGAGCAAAGAGTTGCTCCTCAACCTACTGAACTATTCGAAAATATTTACTTTGAGATTCCTTCAGGTGTGATAGAGAAACTGCTAGCTAATCCATATGCAGGAGATGGAACATTGAATCCCGATTTACACTTTATCTGTGTGGATGAAGTCTGTGGATTATTTAAGCTTGCAGGTATTCCCGATGATGTTGTCAAAAGGAAGGACTTCCCTTTATCTTTGGAGGGAGATGCATTGACATGGTATAGGCTATGTGATGATACGAAATCTTGGAATTATAAACGATTGAAGTTGGAATTTCACCAGAAGTTCTATCATATGCATCTTGTTCATCATGATCATAATTACATATATAATTTCTGGCCTCGCGAAGGAGAAAGCATCGCTCAAGATTGGGAGAGGCTTAAATCAATGTTATATTCATGCCCCAATCATGAGCTCTCCAGAGAAATGATTATTCAAAATTTTTATGCTCAGCTTTCTCTTAATGATCGCAACCTGCTCGATACTTCATGTGCTGGTTCTTATATGCTGAAGACTGTTGATTTCAAATGGGACTTATTGGAAAGAATTAAACGCAACTCTAAAGATTGGGGTTCCGATGATGGTAAGGAGTCAGGTATGACACCTAAGCACTACAAAAGAAAGACACATCCGTGACATTTTGGGCCGAACGAATTTTTTTCCTGTCATACATATGACACTTATATGATGATAATTGTGACAAAACCCGGTATCATCATAGACGTGGTGGGGTCTGTCAGGACCCTGATCCTAAGTCACACCGATCTAGCATGCAACACATCATATCACTTGGCGGCCTCACGCACGGTATTCCCACGGGTGCCACCTTACCTTTCCCGGGACCGTTTGCACCTTTTGGCTCACATATATGATAGTGCCACTAGCATCCATATGACAAAGAACCCGGGCTGACATGGCTAGTCGTGAACCCAAAGTGGCACTAACTTACATGGACAGGCATACATGACCCAACAACGAATGTGTCGATCATCAGCGAGTGAATCCAGGCTGTAGCACTGGTCTAGCAGGACTCCGGTGAACCGGGCTGTAGCGGGCTAACAGGACTCCGCAATTCATCATGTGACATTTCCCCAAGGGGACAGACACAGGAACGAAGAAGGACACATGCCGACCAGCCTAAGTGTTCCGGAGTAGTAGCAAGCTACCATGGCTCAGTGGAAAGACTAGGAGACATTTCCCGGTAAGAGAGGCTACTAAGGATAAACAACTAGATAGTCAGATCCTACACATACCAAGCATTTCAATAACATACACACAATATGCTCGATATGTGCAAATACAACATGGCATCACAACATGACTCTACAACTCAAGTATTTATTCAATAGGCTCCGAGGAGCGAGATATTAAGAACATGGTTCTCATGACCCAACATTCAGAGCATACAAGTCAAACACAAACGGAAGCTTAACATGTCTGAGTACAGACTTCTACAAATGAAAAAGGCTGAGAAGCCTGACTATCTACCAGATCCTGCCGAAGGCACAAGATCGTAGCTGAGGTAACAAGCTAAACGTCGAAGTCCACTCGGTAATACTAGCGAGACTGAAGTCTCTCTGCAAAAACATAAATTAAGCAACGTGAGTACAAATGTACCCAGCAAGACTTACATCAGATCTAACTACATATGCATCATTATCAACAAGGGGGGTGGTGGAGTTTAACTGCAGCAAGCCAGCTTTGACTCGGTGGCTATCCTGAACTACGACTGCAAGTAACTCTTTTGAGGTGGCGCACACGAGTCCACATATTCACCATATCAATACACCACTATGGATCCGCTCCTGTCTCCCTACGAGAACGCCATCCATAGCAGTCACACTTATCTTGCGCATTTTAGAGTATCCACTTTCACTTGTCTATGAACTGTACAGGCAACCCAGAAGTCCTTTACCGCGGACACGGCTATTCGAATAGATCATATTAACCCTGCAGGGGTGTACTGCTTCACACACGCTCTCACCACTTACCGCCGTTTACACGACATGTACTCGGCAACCTTCAAGCAGAAGCCCAGCGAGGGTGTCGGCCATGACCTGACTAACCACACAAGTCTCTCATCCAGGTTTATCGCCTATTCGGGTTCCATCTGCAAGGAGATCCGGCCGGGGTGTCGCTCACGGCCCCAAACGATGTGAGCAGGGTTCCCAAGCCCACCATCCGGGTGCTACTTGGTACACCGTGCCACTGTGCCTAGTCTGTCCCAAGCCCACCTGTACCGGGTGCCACTTGGTAGACTACTAACACTACCTACAAACACCAGAAACTAGTTGCAACTCCTGGACAGAGATCATGTTGATTAATAAGTCGAGACAGTCAATTAAGGATCCCAATGTGTGGTAGTAGCTGTTCATGGATCACAAACACAGAACTCAGTTCCTGAGGACGGCTGCAATGAGACAACCCACCATGTACTCCTACATGGCCTCTCACCGCTACCTTTACCAAATCGTGTTCACACACTTAGCTCTCAACAGTAGGACATGTTCACCACATTCCAATTCATCCCCGATGAATCAGACCTGACACAACTCTAAGCAATAGCAGGCATGACAAACAAGCATGAATGAGTAGGCACATCAGGGCTTAAACAACTCCTACTCATGCTAGTGGGTTTCATCTATTTACTGTGGCAATGACAGGTCATGTAGAGGAAAGGGGTTCAACTACCGCAGCAAATAACAAATGAATCGGTGTTGTCCTAATGCAGTAAAAGAGAGCAGGGGCGAGAGAGTGGGTTTGTATCGGAATGAACAAGGGGGTTTTGCTTGCCTGGCACTTCTGAAGATAATATAGTTCTTCATCGGTGTCATCGAACTCATCGTCGGTACACGTCTACTGAGAGGGGACAAGCACCGACAACAAAGAAGAAACACAATCAATGCAATGCAGCAATATGATGCATGAATGTTACATGGCAATATGTTGTTGATTGAGCTAATGCAACTAACAACAAGTTAAATGGAGTTGGTTTGAACACTAGGTTCAAATTCAAACTCCATATGTGATTTCTTAAATGCCATTTAATTGAATTGTCCTAAACAGTAGTGACAAGTTGTTCTAACATGCATGAAAATTATACAGATAGATAGATTGAATTTTTCTGACCATTTTTCATATATAAATTATTTCATTTGGAGTTATGGTTGATTTTATATGAATTTTAGAAGTTTTGACTATTTTCTGGAATTTTCTGAATTAACTTAAATCCAGAAAATGCTTTATTGTTTCAAGGTGACGTCACTATGATGTCAGCAGTCAACAGGGTTGACCGAGGTCAAACCTGACGCTGGGACCCACATGTCATAGGCTCTGTACTAACAGAGAGTTAGTTTTTGTTAAACTAAATTTGCCAGGGCTTAGTTTAGCGGGTGGTGCCCGGTGTCAGTGGGTGTGGGTTCAGTTAGTGGCGCCATTAGTGTTTAATTAAGGTGCCACGTCATCCTCGCCGGAGGTTAACCGGCGACGACCTCGGCCGACGGCGGAGGTGCATCATGTGCTCGCTACGGAGCACCGTTTCACGCATGGTTTGCCGCTACGGCGAGCTGGCGGTGCGGCGCATCTAAAGGAGGCAGCGGGAGGAGCTGGGGTGCAGTGTAGCGGCGGCGGCGACGTGCGGAGCGGCGGCCGGAGTTCCGCCGAGTGTGGGGACGCGGCTGCAGCGCTCGAGAGGGCGAGTTGGGGTGCGGGTTGGGTTCCTGGAGAGGTCTGGAGCATGTCCACATGCCTAGAGGCGATGAGAACGGCCTCTGGCCACGGCGGCGAGATGGCCGGCGGCGTGGCGCTCGCGGGTTTGATGGTTAGCAAGGCTACGACACGAAATCGAGCACGGGGAAGGAGGGGAAATGGAGGAGAGCTCACAGCGATCTCGATGATGTCGAGCGCGATGTCGGGGATGCACTGGTGCGGCCGGAACAACGACGGCGATCTCGGGCGGCCGGAGGTGAGGACGACGATGGTGGTGGTGATGCAGCGCATCCGGCGTCGGGCGGCTCGGTGAGGAGGAGGACAGGGACTAGGCGGAGCTCGTGGGCAGCTCCAGGGGGCGAGGGAGGGGCGGTGGCATCGACTACGGCGGCGGCGGCTTACGGGCGCGTCGGCCGTTGTGGGAGAGGACGAGGGAGAGGGTAGAGGAGGGAAGAGTGGTGTCCAGGGGGGTCGAGGCGGCGCCGAGGAGAAGACGCGAGGCGTCGCGGTGGACAGGCGACGTAGGCAGGCAGCCTGGTGGCGTGGCGCCCGCGCGCGCGCCGTGCGTTGTCCCTCCTCTGCCTACTGGCAGAGGTTGGGGATGACTGGCACCAGGCCAGGTGGGCTGGGCCAGCACAGGAGAGGCCCAGGTGGGCTTGGTGGGCGCCAGGTAAGTTCCAGGTGAGCCTCTGTTCTTTCCATATTATTTCCATTTTCTATTTTCTGTAATTGTGTTTGGCTTTAATAAAAATGCCAGGGCATTTCTAAAAATCATGAAACTGCTCAATGTCACTGTTTGGAATATTTCCAACAGCAAACATTTTAGTTTGTGATTATTTGAGCATTTAAAATATTATTTAGCAATTAAATGCCCAAATGCAAATACCATATGATTTAATTCAAAAATCCAGAATGGCCTAGAAAAATGTGCACCATTTTTGGGAGAGGTTCTAGACCAATCCAAAAATAATGAACTTTTCTGAAGAGCATTTTGGGTTCATTGAAAATATTATTAAGTTGAACCTAGTAGAATTCATTAGGTGCTAGGGTTTGAATAGTCACCATTTCAAATTCATTTGAAAGTTAAACATGACGCACACATGAAGGGCTAGCCTACTGCATACCAGGACTAGGGATGTGACAACTCACCCCCACTAAGCAAAAATCTCGTCCCGAGATTCAAGCGTAGGGTAAGATGAAGGGGGAACGCAAACTAGTATAATCTTCATGATCCAGGGTGCACTTCATGAGAGTGTTGATTCGATCCTCATCTTTGTCTCGACGTCTTGCTCTGAGAACTCCATCCAACATGACAACGAGAAGAAAGGAAAATTCTAGAAGAATCGATCTTCTCGAAGATCGAGCAACTCACGGAATGAGGCATAGAACCATCTCTCGGGTTGAGACACAAAGCACATACCTAGAGGGATGGAGTGGAAAAGATGACAAAGGTTCACTAGGTTGACAACAATTCCATACTTAGGAGGTGGTGAACGGTTGTCAACGTAGCGAGGAGTTGAGTTGCCATGATACCATATCGAGACACCTTAGGGATGGTGACTCGTAGATATATCCCCTTAAGTGGCAAAAAGAATTGCCTTTGATTCAGAGATCATTGAAACTCTTTATGTCAGCTTAAGGCAAATCACAATCGATCATTTGGAGGAGTTCAGTAGAATAACATACTCGGACTAGAATGGATGATGTAGACTACCTTGTTGAAGACAACGCAAGGGATGATTTTGCTTGCGCGTGCTCTCCAGAATTTGAGCATTTCCATATTCATCAGGGTTTTACCAATATCCGTGTCAAGGATCCTGGCAACACAACTTACTACCATGATGGATAGTGATGGACGATGCAGATGCAAAGAGAGATAACACCTTCTCAGATTTCACCTTAGCCAAGCCAAGGAACAAAATCTGGATGATCGACCGAGAGACATTTAGCACTCCGCTTCTAATGTTCTCCTTGATGTGCTAGTGTATCCCATTCATAGATATGGTTTGATATCTAGAACATCAAGTAAAGGGTCGGACTTCGGGAACACAAAAATCCATAAGGAACAACTAGGGAGTAAATCCTACGAAATCCTTATGGGGAGGTGGCCAACTTCCTCAATCAAGATACTACAGTAATAGGTCTTTCGGCTGGACGTGTTGGCCACGACATCCTCTTTACCGGTTACAAAGGGACCAATATTATAGTTCTTGGAACAATGCTCCAACCATCATATCTGCTAGAGATTCAGATCTGATTGGTGTCAGAACAATCCAGACTCATCGAGTGTAGAAAGAAAAATGAAAGTTTGCAACACAGACCGACGAGATGACATTGTGAGATTCTCGGGAAATGAACTATGATAGCAAGCTCCAAAACATGAGTTGGTTCTGCTGCAAACATGTGAACACGTTGTCCCAGACAAACATGATCTCGTGGTAGTCTTACAATAAAACACTACCGAGTTCAGGTTCGGAACCATCATCGAGGATATCGGAGTCTTGTGCATGATCTAGAATTAACACAACAAACTCCTTTTCCTTGAGCAAATCAATCAGTGGCTTGGTGTGCTAGGGATACATATGGAATGAAGGTTGCAAGTCTCCAAACCACAGAATACTTCGCACGTATGCATGACTGATTCGGGATGATTCTAGAGGAAGCAACATTGAATTCCTCGGCTTCACGGCGGCAACTTGCATCAAATGCACGTGAATTTGAGAAGGTCACTTCTTTCATCCGAACATATGCTTCATGGGCTAGCATGAAGAAATGCCTTCAAAAATTTCCAACACTAGCTCAATGTTCAACATGAATCATGGAGGAGACAAGATGTTGCTGATGGGCTCAACAACAACTCATCAGAATTTCCATATCACTGGAATTCCGCCATTATGAGATCAAGTGATAGCATTGGTCAGACCAAAAGTTGTAATGGTGTATGCTCAAGGAATCAACCACGAGTAAGACAACATTACGAACATCGTTGGTTCTGATTTGATTTGACGATAGCCCATACTCAAATCAATGTTTTTATAAGACAATAGGTCCAATAACTAATCACAGGAATCAATCGATGAAGATATCATCTTGCTTCAACACACATGCAAGATATCCCTTATAATGAACTAAATCGGACAAGCTTCTATCTTCCAACTCTCCAAGTTGTTGTTCAGCTTAACCAACTAGCTCAGGGGTACCCAACACGGATTCTTGGAGAAGGGGTGGTTACAAGCAACCAACTTGCTCACAAACTCAACATAGCGGTCAAGTGACGACCTGGTGATACTTTCGAGAAGATACTCGGAAAATCACGAACCACCGATATGCTATTTAGTTCGAGAACAATGTTGCTTTTCAGGGCAAGACGAGATGATCAAATAAGCAAGGGATTGGCATAGCCCTAACTCATTGATCGAAAGGTGCACCGAAAATAAGGACTAGGTAGCACAATCTATCTTAGAATGGTGATTCAAGAACCAACACGCTAAGAATGAAATTATTGTCCTTTAACTACCAAGCAACAAGGTTGCTAGGAGTATTGAGTTCACACATCACGATTGACTTGTCGATGTTCCGGTTACCATAACACAGAACTGAGGAATGAATAATGATGGTGAGAAGTATCACTGTATCAAGAGTTCATAGGATGGTGTGCAATTCCCATGATAATCTTAATATAAAGATGGCAATACTGCAAGGTAGAGAAGAACAAAGGCTGGATTAGCAATTTGATCTACGGAGCACAACTACTTTGACCCAATCCTGGATATGGATGAGGTTCTGGAGTTTGTTTCTCCTAGTCATTCCAGAATAGAATGGCCTGACGGACCACAAGAATGATAGGCACCGACGAACGAATGCACACATACTCTAGACTGTTGATTGATAGCCAATGGTCGGAATACAAATGATGAGTAACAACTCAAGGAACATATACTTTATGAGTTGTGGATGCATAGATTAGTATGTCGAGCAAAGCTCAACATTTCTTCCGGATAACCCATGCAGAAAAGGTAGGACTGGCAGGGTCACAATATAGAATGGAGAACTCATTGAGATCACTCTGGTTGTGATCCTTGGTTCAAAGAACTTCTCCCATAAGTGGTTCATAGTATTTGGAAGAAGGAAATACCACGAGCCTCGAGGACTATCACAAAGGTTACTAATAACCTAAAGGAACGAGCAAACACTATCAACATGAAGTGAGTAGGGTGAGTTTCGGGTTCAGAACCCGGAAATAGAATACCTACTTACTAAGTGGCATCACGGGATGCTTTCGAGAATGATGGCCAGAGTCATCACACTAGGACATAAATCATGGCTAGATTACTAGATGATCCCCTAGGACGCCTAGGGTCATAATAATAACTCCAACATATATGTCAAGGTAATAGAATACCTCAACTCAGTGTTTAGTGTGGTTAACCTGGCCAGAAAGGTCATCGAAAACAGAGGGAAGGATTTTGCAATTGCATCAGATTATTTAGAAACCTGGGATGACTCGGACAGCATAACGACTGTAAATGCTCAAAATGATTTGAGACATCCTACAAAATGGTGGCATAACCACTCGATCATCACCATATCAAGATTCCGAGGCCAACTATGAATACACGGGAGTAGTAGGAACCGAACTGAAGCTTAGAACCATCAATCCTACAAGTCTACGGATTAGTAACACGTGATCCTAATAGAAGGAAGAGAGAGCCTTGTTCCTTAACCCCGTAGGAAAGATATGATGACTCGGATCAGAAGGCATAAGGTAAAGGAGTAAAAAGAGCCTTACGTTCCATCCCACAATCAATTCCATTATATAACTAAAGAATTTCTAGACTCAACTTCGACCAGTTTGGCTTGGTAATCCTACAGGCAGTCAAGCTCTGATACCAAAGCTGTCAGGACCCTGATCCTAAGTCACACCGATCTAGCATGTAACACATCATATCACTTTGCGGCCTCACGCACGGTATTCCCACGGGTGCCACCTTACCTGGACCGGGACCGTTTGCGCCTTTTGGCTCACGTATATGATAGTGCCGCTAGCATCCATATGACAAAGAACCCGGGCTGACCTGGCTAGTCGTGAACCCAAAGTGGCACTAACTTACAGGGACAGGCATACATGACCCAACAACGAACGTGTCAGTCATCATCGAGTGAATCCAGGCTGTAGCACTGGGCTAGCAGGACTCCGGTGAACCGGGCTGTAGCGGGCTAACAGGACTCCGAAATTCATCGTGTGACATTTCCCCGAGGGGACAGACACAGGAACGAAGAAGGACACATGCCAGCCAGCCTAAGTGTTCCGGAGCAGTAGCAAGCTACCATGGCTCAGTGGAAACACTAGGAGACATTTCCCGGTAAGAGAGGCTACTAAGGATAAACAACTAGATAGTCAGATCCCACACATACCAAGCATTTCAATAACATACACACAATATGCTCGATATGTGCAAATACAACATGGCATCACAACATGACTCTACAACTCAAGTATTTATTCAATAGGCTCCGAGGAGCGAGATATTACAAACATGGGTCTCATGACCCAACATTCACAGCATACAAGTCAAACACAAACGGAAGCTTAACATGTCTGAGTACAGACTTCTACAAATGAAAAAGGCTGAGAAGCCTGACTATCTACCAGATCCTGCCGAAGGCACAAGATCGTAGCTGAGGTAACAATCTAAACGTCGAAGTCCACGCGGTACTACTAGCGAGACTGAAGTCTCTCTGCAAAAACATAAATTAAGCAACGTGAGTACAAATGTACCCCGCAAGACTTACATCAGATCTAACTACATATGCATCATTATCAAATCGGGGGGTGGTGGAGTTTAACTGCAGCAAGCCAGGTTTGACTCGGTGGCTATCCTGAAGTACGACTGCAAGTAACTCTTTTGAGGTGGCGCACACGAGTCCACATATTCACCATATCAGTACACCACTATGGATCCGCTCCCGTCTCCCTACGAGAACGCCATCCATAGCACTCACACTTATCTTGCGCATTTTAGAGTATCCAGTTTCACTTGTCTATGAACTGTACAGGCAACCCAGAAGTCCTTTACCGCGGATACGGCTATTCGAATATATCATATTAACCCTGCAGGGGTGTACTTCTTCACACACGCTCTCACCACTTACCGCCGTTTACACGACATGTACTCGGCAACCTTCAAGCGGAAGCCCAGCGAGGGTGTCGGCCACGACCTGACTAACCACACAAGTCTCTCATCCAGGTTTATCGCCTATTCGGGTTCCATGCGCAAGGAGATCCGGCCGGGGTGTCGCTCACGGCCCCAAACGATGTGAGCAGGGTTCCCAAGCCCACCATCTGGGTGCCACTTGGTACACCGTGCTAGTGTGCCTAGTCTGTCCCAAGCCCACCTGTACCGGGTCCCACTTGGTAGACTACTAACACTACCTACAAACACCAGAAACTAGTTGCAACTCCTGGACAGAGATCATGTTGATTAATAAGTCGAGAGAGTCAATTAAGGATCCCAATGTGTGGTAGTAGCTGTTCATGGATCACAAACACAGAACTCAGTTCCTGAGGACGGCTGCAATGAGACAACCCACCATGTACTCCTACATGGCCTCTCACCGCTACCTTTACCAAATCGTGTTCACACACTTAGCTGTCAACAGTAGGACATGTTCACCACATTCCAATTCATCCCCGATGAATCATACCTGACACAACTCTAAGCAATAGCAGGCGTGACAAACAAGCATGAATGAGTAGGCACATCAGGGCTCAAACAACTCCTACTCATGCTAGTGGGTTTCATCTATTTACTGTGGCAATGACAGGTCATGCAGAGGAAAGGGGTTCAACTACCGCAACAAATAACAAATGAACCGGTGTTGTCCTAATGCAGTAAAAGAGAGCAGGGGCGAGAGAGTGGGTTTGTTTCGGAATGAACAAGGGGGTTTTGCTTGCCTGGCACTTCTGAAGATAATATAGTTCTTCATCGGTTTCATCGAACTCATCGTCGGTACATGTCTACTGAGAGGGGACAAGCACCGACAACAAAGAAGAAACACAATCAATGCAATGCAGCAATATGATGCATGAATGTGACATGGCAATATGTTGTTGATTGAGCTAATGCAACTAACAACAAGTTAAATGGAGTTGGTTTGAACACTAGGTTCAAATTCAAACTCCATATGTGATTTCTTAAATGCCATTTAATTGAATTGTCCTAAACAGTAGTGACAAGTTGTTCTAACATGCATGAAAATTATACAGATGGATAGATTGAATTTTTCTGACCATTTTTCATATATAAATTATTTTATTTGGAGTTACGGTTGATTTTATATGAATTTTAGAAGTTTTGACTATTTTCTGGAATTTTCTGAATTCACTTAAATCCAGAAAATGCTTTATTGCGTCAGGGTGACGTCACTGTGATGTCAGCAGTCAACAGGGTTGACCCAGGTCAAACCTAACACTGGGACACACATGTCATAGGCTCTGTACTAACAGAGAGTTAGTTTTTGTTAAACTAAATTTGCCAGGGCTTAGTTTAGCGGGTGGGGCCCGGTGTCAGTGGGTGTGGGTTCAGTTAGTGGCGCCATTAGTGTTTAATTAAGGTGCCATGTCGTCCTCGCCAGAGGTTAACTGGCAACGACATCGGCCGACGGCGGAGGTGCATCATGTGCTCGCTACGGAGCACCGTTTCGTGCGTGGTTTGCGGCTACGGCGAGCTGGCGGTGCGTCGCATCTAAAGGAGGCAGCGGGAGGAGCTGGGGTGCAATGTAGCGGCGGCGGCGACGTGCCGAGCGGCGGCCGGAGTTCGGCCGGGTGTGGGGACGCGGCTGCAGCGTTCGAGAGAGCGAGTTGGGGTGCGGGTTGGGTTCCTGGAGAGGTCTGGAGCATGTCCACATGCCTAGAGGCGATGAGAACGGCCTCTGGCCACGGTGGCGAGATGGCCGGCGGTGTGGCGCTTGCGGGTTCGACGGTTAGCAGGGCTACGGCACGAAATCGAGCACGGGGAAATAGGGGAAATGGAGGAGAGCTCACAGCGATCTCGATGACGTCGAGCGCGAGGTCGGGGATGCACTGGTGCGGCCGGAACAACGACGGTGATCTCGGGCGGCCGGAGGTGAGGACGATGATGGCAGCGGTGATACAGCGCATCCGGCGTCGGGCGGCTCGGTGAGGAGGAGGACAGGGACTAGGCGGAGCTCGTGGGCAGCTCCAGGGGGCGAGGGAGAGGCGGTGGCGTCGACTACGGCGGCGGCGGCTTACGGGCACGTCGGCCGTTGCGGGAGAGGACGAGGGAGAGGGTAGAGAAGGGAAGAGTGGTGTCCAGGGGGGTCGAGGCGGCACCGAGGAGAAGACGCGAGGCGTCGCGGTGGCAGGCGATGCAGGCAGGCAGCCTGGTGGCGTGACGCCCGCGCGCGCGCCATGCGTTGTCCCTCCTCTGCCTACTGGCAGAGGTTGGGGATGACTGGCACCAGGCCAGGTGGGCTGGGCCAGCACAGAAGAGGCCCAGGTGGGCTTGGTGGGCGCCAGGTAAGTTCCAGGTGAGCCTCTGTTCTTTTCATATTATTTGCATTTTCTATTTTCTGTAATTGTGTTTGGCTTTAATAAAAATGCCAGGGCATTTCTAAAAATCATGAAACTGCTCAATGTCACTGTTTGGAATATTTCCAACAGCAAACATTTCAGTTTGTGATTATTTGAGCATTTAAAATATTATTTAGCAATTAAATGCCCAAATGCAAATACCATATGATTTAATTCAAAAATCCAGAATGGCCTAGAAAAATGTGCACCATTTTTGGGAGAGGTTCTAGACCAATCCAAAAATAATGAACTTTTCTGAAGAGCATTTTGGGTTCATTGAAAATATTTTTAAGTTGAACCTAGTAGAATTCATTAGGTGCTAGGGTTTGAACAGTCCCCATTTCAAATTCATTTGAAAGTTAAACATGATGCACACATGAAGGGCTAGCCTACTACATACCAGGACTAGGGATGTGACAGAGTCCTACTTCTATGACAAAGAATCATGACAGAAAATGGGCTTTTCGTCCTGGGCGGGCCGGAGACGCAGCTGCATGACATTCTTTGGGCCGTCCATGACGGATAAAACCGTGGTAGAAGCGAGGGGGAACAAAATTTCGGGGAGTTGCCGGTTACGGTGGGAGGTCGGGGGGCGAGCGATGCACGTTTCTCTCATACATGTACGCGCGTGTTTGCGAGGCGTTGGCTCTAACTGAACCCGAGCGAGGCGTTGGGCTCTAACTGAGCCCGAGCGATTGCACTACAGGCTACGCGTTACTGAACCCGAGCGATCGATCGATGGCTGTTAACTGAACCCGCTCGAGCGATTCCTTCGCTACTGCTATTGACTGAAGACGATCGATGCTGCCTCTGGG
>NC_041393.1:713075565-713157143 GCF_002162155.2 Triticum dicoccoides
GGAGGGCTGGATGAACAGTAGACGGTGGATGGGTGCCCGTGGAGGGGTGGTTGAACAGGACCCCGTGGTGTGGAGGGCTGGATGAACAGTAGATGGTGGAGGGGGTGGTTGAACAGGACCCCGTGGTGTGGAGGGCTGGATGAACAGTAGATGGTGGAGGGGGTGGTTGAACAGTAGCCGGTGGAGTAGCGCACGGTGGAGGCTGGATGAACAGGAGCCCGTGGAGGCTGGAGGAGGTCGACGGTAGCCCGTGGAGGCTGGAGGAGGTCGACGGTAGCCCGTGGAGGCTGGAGGAGGTCGACGGTTGAGATGAACAGTATCCCGTGGAGTCCCGTTTTGCGGTACGCCACACCCCTCCCGATGAACAGCACCCCCGTTTTGACCGTAGGAGGTCCGTTTCATCCGTTTTGTGGTACGCTAGACCCCTCCGGATCAACAGGACCCCCGTTTCGACCGTAGGAGGTCCGTTTCGTCCGTTTTGCGGTACGCCACACCCTCCCGATCAACAGGACCCCCATTTCGACCGTAGGAGGTCAGTTTCCTCCGTTTTGCGGTACGCAAGACCCCTTCCGATGAACAGGATCCCATTTCGAACGTGGTCGGTCGAACACGAGGCCTTTTCCTCCGTTCTGCGGTACTCCAGGCCTCGTTTCCATCGCATGTTCCGTCCAAGCCCTCCCGATAAACACGACCACGCATTCCGTTCCGACCCAGCCGGTTGGCTCCCACGCGTTCTGTTGCCTCCCGATGAACACGACGCATTCCATTGCCTCCCCATGAACACGACGACGACGCTGTTTCTCCATTCCGACCCACTCATGTACACGAGCCATCGCCATACGTATGCGTGAGTAGGCGTTCGAGACCCCGCCCGTATGTACACATATGTGGCCGTATTTTGTTTCTTGCACCCTGGGCGTGATAACCCACAAGTGTAGGGGATCGCAACAGCTTTCGAGGGTGAAGTACAACCAAAATTTATTGATTCGACACAAGGGGAGCCAAAGAATATTCTTGAGTATTAGCAGTTGAGTTGTCAATTCAACGACACCTGGATAACTTAGTATCTGCAGCAAAGTGTTTAGTAGCAAAAGTGGTATGATAGTAAAGGTAACGGTAGCAACAGTAAAGGTAAATGTTTTTGGGTTTTTGTAGTAGTTGTAACAGTAGCAACGGAAAAGTAAATAAGCGAAGAACAATATGTGAAAAGCTCGTAGGCAATGGATCAGTGATGGATAATTATGCCGGATGCGATTCCTCATGCAATAGTTATAACATAGGGTGATATAGAAGTAGCTCCAATTCATCAATGTAATGCAGGCATGTATTCCGTAAATAGTCTTACACGATTATGGAAAAGAACTTGTATGACGTCTTTTGTCCTACCCTCCTGTTGCAGCGGGGTCCTAGCGGAAAATAAGGGATATTAAGGCCTCCTTTTAATAGAGAACCAAACCAAAGCATTAACACATGGTGAATACATGAACTCCTCAAACTACGGTCATCACCGAGAAGTATCCCGATTATTGTCACTTCGGGGTTGTCGGATCATAACACATAATAGGTGACTATAGACTTGCAAGATAGGATCAAGAACACACATATATTCATGAAAACATAATAGCTTCAGATCTGAAATCATGGTACTCGGGCCCTAGTGACAAGCATTAAGCATAGCAAAGTCATAGCGACATCAATCTCAGAATATAGTGGATACTAGGGATCAAACCCTAACAAAACTAACTTGATTACATGGTAAATCTCATCCAGCCCATCACCGTCCAGCAAGCCTACGATGGAATTACTCACGCACGGAGGTGAGCATCATGAAATTGGTGATGGAGGATGGTTGATGATGACGACGGCGACGAATCCCCCTCTCCGGAGCCCCGAACGGACTCCAGATCAGCCCTCCCGAGAGAGATTAGGGCTTGGCGGCGGCTCCGTGTCGTGAAACGCGATGAAACTTTCTACTTGATTTTTTTATCCTCGAGACAGTATATATGGAGTTGGAGTTGAGGTCGGAAGAGGTCCAGGGGGCCCACAAGATAGGAGGGCGCGCCCTAGGGGGGGGGCGCCCCCTGTCTCGTGGACAGCCCATGCCACCCTGGCCTTGATTCTTTCGCCAAAAATTCTTATTAATTCTCAAAAGTGCCTCCGTGGATTTCCAGGACATTCCAAGAACTTTTCTTTTCTACACATAAAACAACATCATGGCAGTTCTACTGAAAACAGCGTCAGTCCGGGTTAGTTTCATTCAAATCATGCAAGTTAGAGTCCAAAACAAGGGCAAAAGTGTTTGGAAAAGTAGATACGTTGGAGACATATGAACTCCCCCAAGCTTAAACCTTTGCTTGTCCTCAAGCAATTCAGTTGATAAACTTAAAGTGATAAAGAAAAACTTTTACAAACTCTGTTTGCTCTTGTTGTTGTAAACAAGAAAAGCCAGCATTCAAGTTTCAGCAAATATGAACTAACCATACTCACAATAACACATAGGTCTCACAATTACTCATATCAATAGCATAATCAGCTAGCGAGTCATAATAATATAACTCGGATGACAACACTTTCTCAAAATAATCATAACATGATATAACAAAATGGTATCTCGCTAGCCCTTTTTGAGACCACAAAACATAAATGCAGAGCACCTTTAAAGATTAAGGACTGACTAAACATTGTAATTCATGGTAAAAGAGATCCAGTCAAGTCATACCCAATATAAACCAATAATAATGAATGCAAATGACAGTGTGCTCTCCAGCGGGTGCTTTTAATAAGAAGGGTGATGACTCAACATAAAAAGTAAATAGATAGGCCCTTCACAGAGGGAAGCAGGGATTTGTAGAGGTGCCAGAGCTCGATTTTAAAATAGAGATTGAATAACATTTGGGGCGGCATACTTTCCCTGTCAACGCAACAACTATGAGATGGCTGTATCTTCCATACTACATGCATTATAGGCAGCTCCCAAACAGAATGGTAAAGGTTTATACTCCCCCAACCACCAACAAGCTTCAATCCATGGCATGCTCGAAACAACTAGTGCCTCCAACATACAACAACCCCGGGGGAGTTTTGTTTAATTATTTTGATTTATTTTGATCTTTTTGGATCATGGGACTGGGCATCCCAGTTATCAGCCCTTGAGAATAACACACCTAGCATGGAAGATATAGGCAGCCCTAGTTGTAACATGAGCTGCTCGAGGATACAAAACAGAATTTCATTTGAAGGTTTGGAATTTGGCACATACAAATTTACTTGGAACGGTAGGTAGATACCGCATATAGGAAGGTATAGTTGACTCATATGGAACAACTTTGGGGTTTAACGAGTTTGGATGCACAAGCAGTATTCCCGCTTAGTATAGGTGAAGGCTAGCAAAAGACTGGGAAGCGACCAACTGAGAGAGCGACAACAGTTGTAAGCATGCATTGAAATTAATTCCCACCGAATACAAGCATGAGTAGGATATAATCCACCATGAACATAAATATCATGAAGGCTATGTTGATTTGATTCAACTACATGCGTGAACATGTGCCAAGTCGAGTCACTTAATACATTCAAAGGAGGATACCATCCCATCATACCACATCATAATCATTCTAATAGCATGTTGGCACGCAAGGTAAACCATTATAGCTCATAGCTAATCAGGCATGGCACAAGTAACTATAATCTCTAAATGTCATTGCAAATATGCTTACTTCATAATAGCTGACTCAGGAATGATGAACTCATCATATTTACAGAAACAAGAGAGGTCGAGTTCATACCAGCTTTTCTCATCCCAATAAGTCCATCATATATCGTCATTATTGCCTTTCACTTGCACGACCGAAGGATGTGTATAATAATAAGAGTGCATGTGCATTGGACTAAGCTGGAATCTGCAAGCATTCAACTCAAGAGAGAAGACAAGTAATATGGGCTCTAAATATAAATAATCAATCATGCATATAAGAGCCACTAAGCATTTTCAATATGGTCTTCTCGACCCCCAAAAGAAAGAAAAGAAAATAAAACTATTTACACGGGAAAGCTCCCAACAAGTAAAAGAAGAACGAGAAATCTTTTTCGGTTTTCATTTTAATTCCTACTACAAGCAAGGGAATTAAACTAACTATTTTTTTTTGGTTTTTCATAAGGTTTATCAAACACACAAGAAGAAAACTAGAAGAAGAAATTTAAACTAGCAAGGATAATACATTGAAATAGTATGAGCACCGATGACTAGTGTGTGAACATGAATGTAAAGTCGGTGAGAAATACGTACTCCCCCAAGCTTAGGCTTTTGGCCTAAGTTGGTCTAATACCAAGGACCGCCGCTACTCTCCCCGGTGTAGTGGGAGGTGTAATCAGGATACCACTGGCTGGTCATCTCCGGATCCCACCGGATAGATGATGCACGATAAGGGTCCAGCTCAGGTTCCGGTTTAGGTTCAGGCTCTAGAGTGAAAGCTTGTGCTCAATGATTGTTCACCGCTTCCGGGGTGACGAGAAAATTTTCTGCAAGCAAGTCGAACAACAGAGGCGCATGCAAAATAATAATCTCAATGTGTTTCTTATTAAATCTAAGTTTATACAAGAGCATCTTTTCTTCGTTGTCAACGATAAACTTGTGTGCTACCATGCTCTTGTAATCTAAAATGTGAGGAGGTAATTTTGTCTCCTCCTCCTCAAGGTGCCTAATGGGTATCTGAAAATGTTCAGCAAGACGTGCAGCATAGATACCTCCAAATATGGGGCCTTTTGTACGATTCAGGGCTAGCCGTTTAGCAACGACAGCACCCATACTAAAAGTATTGTCTCCCAGCAAAGCATGTTGAAGAATAATAATATCTAGAACGCTCAAATTTCCACTATTCCCACGACCAATCAAGCATCTACTAGCAAATATGGCAAAGTAGCGTAAAACGGGAAAGTGTATGCTAGAGACTTTTGCCTCAGAGCCCTTCTTTGGCTCTTCTGCAGCAATAGTTTTAACGAAGCCATCCACATCATCACGATGGGGTTCCTCTAATTCTCCCTCATAAGGTATCCTACATACCACGCAAAAATGACGTAAAGACATTTCTTTGAATTCATCATATAAATGAAATAACACTACAGGCAGTCACTTCTTAGGATAATAATAAAAGTTTTGCACAAAAGTATTGGTAAGTAAGAGATACTGATCAATTCGGTCGTTCATGAAACCGGTGAGGCCTGCAGTCCCGATTAAAGCATAAAAGTCTTCATGAATTCCGGCTTCCTTCAAGAAATCCTCACATGGCCATTCACATGACCGTACTTCCGCTAAGCGAGGAAGATTATACTTGGATTTTTCCTTCTCTTTGTCTGGTTTTTCCTTAGAGCTTTGGCTAGAAGAGCCTTTAAAGAACCTCCTTAACATTTTTTGAAAAATTCTGAAATTTTAGTAACTTCAAAATAAAAGTTGATAAAACTAAACAAGATTGATAGCAACTACTGCTACAAGTGCCTAGTGCCTATATCATGCATTGGAATTGCTTGGGACCTCTAAAATTTAACATGCAAGCTCAAGAACATGGTCACCTATGCAGCAAAAATTTGCAATGAATAAAGCACTAGAACAAAAACTAATTGGACCAACGGAGGAGTCACATACCAAGCAACAATCTCCCAAAGCAGTTTTGCGAATGAAGCTTTGAACTAAGAGATCGAAAATCGCAGCAAAACAAGCTAGAACTCGGGCTTGAGCTGGATGGGGATTTTTTTGGGTAGAAGATGAAGTGTGTGGGTGCTGGCATAAGTGGAGGGGAGCCACCAGGGGCCCACGAGACAGGGGGCGCGCCCTACAAGGTGGGGGCCCTCCTCTCTCGTGGCCTGGTGCTTGGCCCTCCTGTAATGTTTTCAGTGCCTAAAATCCTCCAATATTCCAGAAAAAATCATACTAAATTTGCAGGGCATTTGGAGCACTTTTATTTTCGGACTATTTTTTGATGCGCGGTTAAATCGGAAAACACACAGATAATACTATTTTTGCTTTATTTATTCTAAATAACAGAAAGTAAAAAGAGGGTACAGAAGGTTGTGCCTTTTAGTTTCATCCATCTCGTGATCATCAAAATGAATCCACTAACAAGGTTGATCAAGTCTTGTTAACAAACTCATTCCGAATAACACGGAACCGGAGAAATTTTGAATAACACTAAGTTATCTCAACGGGGATATGGAAATCCCCAATAATAAGAATATCATACTTTTTCTTGACAGTAGGGAGAGGAAATTCAGAACCTCCAAAAATGATAGTTGGAACTTTTTCAATAGAATTGATACTATGAACTTGAGATTGTTTCCTCGGAAAGTGTACAGTATGCTCATTACCATTAACATGAAAAGTGACATTGCCTTTGTTGCAATCAATAATAGCCCCTGCAGTATTAAGAAAAGGTCTACCAAGGATAATAGACATACTATCGTCCTCGGGAATATCAAGAATAACAAAGTCCGTTAAGATAGTGACATTTGCAACCACAACAGGCACATCCTCACAAATACCGACAGGTATAGCAGTTGATTTATCGGCCATTTCCAAGGATATTTCTGTAGGTGTCAACTTATTCAATTCAAGTCTAGGATATAAAGAGAGAGACATAACACTAACACCGGCTCCAAGATCATATAAAGCAGTTCTAACATAATTTCTTTTAATAGAGCTTGGTATAGTTGGAACACCCGGATCTCCAAGTTTCTTTGGTATTCCACTCTTAAAAGTGTGATTAGCAAGCATGGTGGAAATTTCAGCTTTCGGTATCTATCTTTTATTTGTGATGATATCCTTCATATATTTAGCATAAGGATTTACTTTAAGCATATCAGTTAAGTGCATACGTAAGAAAATATGTCTAATCATTTCAGCAAAGCGCTCAAAATCCTCATCATCCTTTGACTTGGATGGTTTAGGAGGAAAGGGCATGGGTTTCTGAACCCATGATTCTCTTTCTTTACCGTGCTTCCTAGCAACAAAATCTCTCTTATCGTAACGTTGATTCTTTGATTCTGGGTTATCAAGATCAACATCAGGTTCAATCTCTACATCATTGTCTTTGCTAGGTTGAGCATCAACATGAACATTATCATTAACATTATCACTAGGTTCATGTTCATCACCTGATTGTGTTTCAACGTCAGAAATAGAAATATCATTGGGATTCTCAGGTGTGTCTACAGTAGGTTCATTAGAAGCATTCAAGATTCTATCGTCTTTCTTTTTCTTCTTTTTAGAAGAACTAGGTGCCTCTAAATTATTCCTTTGAGAATCTTGCTCGATTCTCTTAGGGTGGCCTTCAGGATACAAAGGTTCCTGAGTCATTCTACTAGTTCTAGTAGCCACTCTAACAGCAAAGTCATTTTATTATTCAATTCATCAAGCAAATCATTTTGAGCTTTGGGTACTTGCTCAGCTTGAGTAGCAACCATAGAAGCATATTTGCTAACGCGGTGAAGTTGATCTTTAACTCTAGCCAGATTATCACCTACGCGTCCTATCTTGAAAGCATTATTCTTTAACTCTCTACCAACATAAGCATTAAAACTTTCTTGTCTAGCCATAAAGTCGTCAAATTCATCTAAGCATGGGCTATGAAATTTAGTAGAGGGTATTTCAACTTTATCATATCTATAGAGAGAATTTACCTTTACTACCTGTGTCGGGTTATCAAGACAATGTGGTTCTTCAGGCGGTAAATTAAGACCATGTATTTCTTCAATAGGTGGTAAATTCTTAACATCTTTAGCTTTAATACATTTTTCTTTCATTGATTTCTTTGCCTCTTGCATATCTCCAGGACTGAGAAATAAAACACCTCTATTCTTTGGATGGGTTTAGGAATAGACTCAGGAGTTGGCTCAATTGGTTCAGGAATTACTTCAGGAACTGGCTCGGGAAGAGTCCAATTATTTTCATTAGTCAACATATTATTCAATAGTATTTCAGCTTCGTCGACTGTTCTTTCCCTAAAAACACAACCAACACAACTATCCAAGTAGTCCTTGGAAGCATCGGTTAGTCCATTATAAAAGGTATAAAGTATTTCATTTTTCTTAAGAGGATGATCAGGGAAAACATTAAGTAACCGGAGAAGCCTCCCCCATGCTTGTGGGAGACTCTCTTCTTGGATTTGCAGAAAATTATATATTTCCCGCAAGGCAGCTTGTTTCTTATGAACAGGGAGATATTTAGCAGAGAAGTAATAAATCATATCTTGGGGACTACGCACACAACCAGGAGCAAGATAATTATACCAAGTCTTAGCATCACCATTTAATGAGAACGGAAATATCTTAAGGATATATAAATAGCGAAACTTCTCATCATGAGTAAACAGGGTGGCTATATCATTCAACTTAGTAAGATGTGCCACAATAGTTTCAGATTCAAGGCCATAAAAAGGATTAGATTCAACTAAAGTAATAATGTCAGGATCAACAGAGAATTCAAAATCCTTATCAGTAACACAGATAGGTGAAGTAGCAAAAGCAGGATAGGGTTTCATTCTAGTATTAAGAGACTGCTGCTTCCATTTTGCTAATAATTTCCTAAGATCATTTCTATCTTTGCAAGAAAGAATTTCCATAGCAGCTTTTTCATTTATAACATAACCCTTAGGAACAACAGGTAAAACATAATCATTGGGGGGGCCTTCATCATCACTATCATCAGTAATAGGATCTTCAGTAATTTCATTCCCCCTAAATCTAGCAATTTGTTCATCAAGAAATTCACCTAATGGCAAAGTAGTATCACACACAGAAGTAGTTTCATCATGCATAGCAGAAGTGGCATCATCAACAACATGCGACATATCATAATTCATAGCAGTAGCAGGTTTAGGTCTCGCAAGCTTACTAATAACGGAAGGAGAATCTAGTGCAAGGCTAGATGGCAGTTCCTTACCCCCCTTGTAGTTGAGGGCAAATTAGTAGTTCGATCGTCTTTCAAGGTCTTCATAGTGATCAACAGATATAAATCCCAAGTGACTCAGAGAATAGAGCTATGCTCCCCGGCAACGGTGCCAGAAATTAGTCTTGATAACCCACAAGTGTAGGGGATCGCAATAGCTTTCGAGGGTGAAGTACAACTGTCGGTGTCAAAACCGGCGGATCTCGGGTAGGGGGTCCCGAACTGTGCGTCTAGGCGGATGGTAACAGGAGACAAGGGACACAATGTTTTTAACTAGGTTCGGGCCCTCTCGATGGAGGTAAAACCCTACTCCTGCTTGATTAATATTGATGATATGGGTAGTACAAGAGTAGATCTACCACGAGATCAGAGAGGCTAAACCCTAGAAGCTAGCCTATGGTATGATTGTTGTTCGTCCTATGGACTAAAACCCTCCAGCTTATATAGACACCGGAGAGGGCTAGGGTTACACAGAGTCGGTTACAATGGGAGGAGATCTACATATCCGAGCTTGCCTTCCACGCCAAGGAAAGTCCCATCCGGACATGGGACGAAGTCTTCAATCTTGTATCTTCATAGTCCAGGAGTCTAGCTATCCGGACACCCCCTAATCCAGGACTCCCTCAGTAGCCCTTGAATCAGGCTTCAATGACGACGAGTTCGGCGCGCAGATTGTCTTGGGAATTGCAAGGTGGGTTCCTCCTCCGAATACTTCATAGAAGATTTTGAACACAAGGATAGCGTCTGGCTCTGCAAAATAAGTTCCACATACCACCATAGGGAGAATAATATTTGCACAAATCTAATCTGCTGACGTATTCCGCAGCGTGACCTCACACCACAGCCAAGCCTTTATTCGAATCGTTTTACTGTCCCACCTCAGCGCGTTTAGCGAGGCGGTTTCCTTGGCACGTCTTGTCGAAACAGAGATCATGTCCCCTTATTCTGGGATTCTCATCAATACGGGCGTGGGTAACCCAATCGTGCCTGTTGGTATGTCTCCTCAATCGAAGGCAAGTCCCAAACGGTCACGAGGGGTCTTGGTATTCAACCTCTTTATAAAGAGACCAAGGCTCGCCTCCTTTCTTTCAATCTCAATCGAATCCGCCCCTCACATTGAGTTCCAACACCCAAAGCTCCAGATTCAGGCGCTTCGGACCTCCGATGATGTCCGGCTCGGACCTTCAAGGCCGGTGGATGCCTTCCTCCATTACGGAAGAAGACGTGCTAAAGCTAAGAGATGCGAGGTATCTAACCGGTGAAATGTCGCATAGGCTCCCTGCTCAAGGGTAGGTTATTCCCACTCCCAAGCCTGGTGAGAATGTGGTGTTCGTGTCTCACTTCCTTCGGGGGCTAGGCTTCCCGATGGACCCCTTCGTGAGGGGGCTCATGTTTTATGATGGGCTAGAATTTCACGACTTGGCTCCGGAGTCCATCCTCCATATCTCATCGTTCATTGTCGTGTGCGAGGCCTTCCTCCGTATTACTCCTCACTTCGGATTGTGGCTTAAGACCTTCAAAGTTGAGCCGAAGATGATCAAGGGGCAGCTCACGGAGTGCGGAGGGGCTGTCGTAAGCAAGAATGCTGACGCTCCATGGCCCGAGGGCTCTTTTCAAGAGGAGTTCAGCTTGTGGCAATGAGAATGGTTTTATATCACAGCTCCCAGGGGCACCAAGTGGGTGGCGCCACCTGCCTTTCGCTCGGGCCCCCCACCATAGCTAGCGTCATGGGTCAATAAAGGGTTTAACTGGGGGCCGTCCAAGGATGTGCCCTTGTTGCAGGGCTGCATTCGAGATCTCCTAGAAAGAGACATCAATCTGGTTGTAGTGACGCAGGTCATGTTGATTCGCCGCACCCTGCCCTGCAAACGTCGCCGCCTCCGCCTGTGGGAGTTTAATCCGGAGGGACCACGAGCCCTCCATCATTTTGTGGGCACGACGCCCATGGAGATGTACAAATTATTCTTAGGATCACAAGCAATGTGTCCGGGCTCGTCCGAGGACGCATGTATGAGTTGCAATAGCCCGGATACTCAAGTATGTAGCCCTGTACCCGGACACGCTATCCATATATTTATCATAAAATTGCCCTTAAAAGAGTTGTCCCTTGAACAGGAGTGGATAGCGAAAGCAAAGCTAATCAGGTGTCCGGCCCCCCTCCCTGAGACTACGCCGGATCCCGTGTTAACCAGGATGCTGGAGGTTGCGCCTTTGGAAGGAGGCAAAGAGGGGAACAAGGAAGCTACCGCCTCCCTGAAGGAGGCTGTCAGGAAAGGAGGAATCGAGAATTCCTCTAACCAGGGGAAGAAGAGGACCGCCTCCGAAGACATGGAGTCCATGGTCTCAAAGCGGGGGAAGAAATCTTCGTCAGAGGGTCCGGCGCCATGGGATGGCTCAGTCGCATTGTGCCCCCAAGGGGATCAGCCCTCCACCGCGCCGTAAGTAAAGAGGGGAGTTTTAAAATGAGAGACATCCGTGTTCTATTTCTGAGGAAGATAACCGAAATTTTACCTTGTAGTTCGGATCTCAGCCCTTCTCAGCAGAGCTCATCTTCAGGGGATCTTCGTCCGGAGATGATGGAGAGCGGAACGCCTCCCCCTGCCATACCGCCTGGCGAGGCGGGCGACCCTGAGGTGTCTTCATGGCGGGTTTCTCCGAATCGGGCAGGGACGGAAGGCAGTCGTATGCCCCCCAAGGCCCTCCGTGTCTGGCCTTCGAAAAAGGCCATTGGACGAGTTCGGCATCGTCCGGTGCACGGTCGGAGGAGCTGAAGGATCTGCTCGGCCGAGCGTCTATCTTAGAAGGACACCGTGCATTGATGGATACGATGATTGGAAGGATTTCATCCGCGGAGAGCGGGTTGTACAAGGCCGTCAGGAGTTTACTGACAAGTTTTGAGGTACGCGAAATGATGTACCTTTTGACAGATCCGCATATATAAGATGCACCCTGTATAGATAGTAGCCCCTGAGACTCTATGTGTTGTCAAAAAATGATGGCGCACCGTGGATCATAATCCCAGGTATAATATGTCGCCTTTCCTATGTAGGTGGTGAAGTGTCCGGTGGCTAGCTGGACTGATGAATTTTCCGAGCTAAAGCGGCAACTTGACGTGGTAGATGCCGACATTGCGCTTGTCAACAAGAGGCTTGACGAGGCACAAGGTATGTAATTTCTCCGAAGACACCTGGTAAGAGGAGCTTGATGCCCGTACCTTACAACATGAGTGCTTGATGCAGATGGTGCCACTGCCATGGAGAACCTTCGGGCGGAAATTGCCCGAGCCAAGGAGTAGGCCAGGAAAAGCGATTCGGATACCTTAAAGGCGACTGAAGAGCTGAAAGCCGAACAGGCTGCTCACTGCCAAAGCAAGAAGGAAATGGCCGAGATGGCCGTAAAGTTGAAGAATGCTGCCGACCGCTGCAAGCTTCTTGAAAAGGAAGATCGGGCGACACAGAAGGACCTAGAGAAGGCCACTACCGAGGCCATGGATACTCGCTCTACGATGAGAGCTATGAAGGAGGAGCTACGTCAGGCCAGAGATATCATGGCTGGAAAGCCCTTTATGCTGCGGATGAAGTTCGGGGATCCTAAATATGCTTCGTTGGACCGGCTGTGGAGTGCGGCGAACACTTATCTGGACTTGGCGGTGAGTGCCACGGACGCGGCCGAACACTTCCGAGATCAAAAGGACCACAAAGTGGAAAAGCTTTTTTGGTCGCAGTTCCACAATCCAGAGTGCCCACTTCCATTAACCGATCATTTGGCCGCATGGGCGGAGCTGAATAGGTTATCCGGACTCGCCATGAAGTATGTCGTGAGTCATCTGCAGTCGGAAAGGCCTGAGCCAAAGAGTTATTTTAGGTTGGTGCAGCAGTTCCTTGGTGCGGTGCCGCATATTAATGCAATGAAGAGGTCAGCATGCATAGAGGGTGCGCGGATGGCTCTTGCCCGTGTCAAGACATACTGGGCGGAGATGAAGGCCATCGCTGTTGCATCCCAAGATTCGGACGAGAGCCGAGTACCTGCCGAGCACTATTTTCAGGAAGTTCTGCAGGGCCCTCGTTTAATAGAGACACAAGGCTTTTTATACTTGTGCCTTCAAGAATTAGAATACCTCCTATGTGGCTGCTAATGTATATGTGTATATAACCTGAAAGATGGCAGTCTTATGCTTCAGCCCCCACGCATATAATGCGGGGGTGTTCGCAGAAGGCGCATTTTCACACTTGATCCAACGTCTTGGTCCTATTAAGGAGGTGATAGCGCAGCGAACTAGGCAACCGGACTATAATGCCTTATCACTTTCACTTAGCCATAGGAGTTTGACAATGGGGCTACTATATAGCCCCTAGGGGCACTGCGCTCACCCGAATTCAGGGCGCGTGTGTGCCTGGCCGGGAAACGGCCCTTCATTAATGCGGAGGAATCCTAAAGATTCTGGCAGGTCATCGAGTGGTTGACTAGTCTCACGCTATATCATGACAGTCAGTTTTCCGCTTTCTCTACTAAGGTGCTCGTCTGGCCGAACCGGGGCACAATCGCAGTAGTTCTCCTGGTGCCGCCTTAGCCGATAGAGCAGAACATAAGGCAGCAAAACACAGGAGTCGGGCAAACCCAACATTTGACCAAAGACATGATTCGGAGCTGATGCATATAAGTCTAAACTCGCAATGCCGAACACTCCCTAAGGTATTCGGTCTTGATGAAAACGGGCTGAACAACGCCCTTGGTAAGAAGCCCCTGGTGTCCAGGTACGCGCAAAATTCTGACGTGGCCACATGCCAAGACGCCAGCCTCCTCCTCGGTTATACCAAGAAACTGGGGGATGTGTATCAACAAGAGAAAGTGAAAAAGGTTTACGCAGGGTCTTAATCTGAAAAGAATCCTTGGAACGGGTCCCTACTGCACGTCTGCGCCTGTGTCTCCGTTGTGCCGTATCCTGGACGGGTGTAGCACGGTGTTCATCTGTAAAAGAGAGGAACTTAGTTGAAAAAGATCATGCTAAAATGTATGTTATATTAAATAAACAAATTATAATACAGAAAATGGGTAAAATTGAGCTTTATTGTCTCTTGTTGTACACGCGCGGAGCCCCTTGTATGAGGGTATGCGGCTAGTAAGCCCTCGTATGTTTACGCCGGACTCGTCTAGCCATGTCCGGGGTCTGAACGACCTGTTTAGAACACTGCTGCCGTCCATTAGGACTTGAGTAAAGTGGAGTCCATCAATTATCGGATCTAATATCAAGGTAGTCCAGCCTGCATTCCGGATACTTCTAGAGTAATCCTGATGGTCAAAGGTGATTGGTTTTAACAACCAGTGGCAGGACTCCTCTTGGACAGGCTGTATGGCGCGTATCTCTATAGGCGCCACTCTGTTTTTCCCTTTTGTCACGTGAAGTGAGTTTACTGTTTTGACTTCTTGTGGGAAATTCTTTTGTTCTCCGGTGCTCTGCTTGTGGGGTTCGTCATCGTCCTCGCTTGGTATGTCGAGCCCCTTGTGTTCGGCGTTGAGTTTGCCGGATTGCTTGAAGACCCAACAATCTCTATGGGTATGGTTTGCAGGCTTCCCAGGAGTACTGTGGATTTGGCATATCTTGTCCAAGATTTTGTTTAGGCTAGATAGCTCGTCCCTGTTATCCTTGAGGGGTAGCTTTTTCTGATTCTGCCGAGAGCTTTTGAATCTTGCGTTGACTGTCGTGCTCTTCGGGCTGTTTCCCTTGGTCCGGCGCTGGTCCTTGCTGCGTCGCGGTTTCCCGTTTCCATCCCTAACTTCGGATGTACTTGGGTCGCTGGTACTGCTTCTTGCCAACCAGCTATCCTCTCCTACGCAAAAGCGGGTCATGAGGCTTGTTAATGCGGCCATTGTTCTTGGCTTTTCTTGGCCGAGGTGTCTGGCGAGCCATTCGTCTCGAACGTTGTGTTTGAAAGCTGCTAAGGCTTCAGCGTCCGGACAATCGACTATCTGGTTCTTTTTAGTAAGAAATATGTTCCAGAGTTTCCGGGCTGACTCTCTGGGTTGTTGAGTTATATGACTTAGATCGTCTGCATCCGGAGGTCGGACATAGGTGCCTTGAAAATTTGCCCGAAAAGCATCCTCGAGCTTTTCCCAACTTCCAATGGTGTTTTCGGGAAGGCTTTTAAGCCAATGCCGAGCTGGCCCTTTGAGCTTGAGGGGTAAGTATTTTATGGCGTGGAGGTCATCTCCTCTAGCCATGTGTATGTGGAGGATATAATCCTCAATCCAGACTCCAGGATCTGTTGTTCCGTCGTATGCCTCTACGTTTACGGGCTTGAATCCTGCTGAAAATTCATGGTCCAGCACCTCATCAGTGAAACATAGGGGGTGTGCGACACCCCTATATTTGGGTGTGCCGTGATGTTCGGATACTTGTTGCGTTGCATTGCTTACTAGAGCTTGCTTTCTTGGCCCGTAGATAGATTTGGCTGGGCCGTCTTTTTGATGCGAATCCTTGTGCGGATTGCGTGCCGGTTTGTGTGCGGCGCCATTTGCCGCTCTATGTTGGCCGTGGGGTTGTTTATCTGGCCGGGTGGCTTCCTTATTTTTTGATTGCGGGGGCTCTAAGGCCTCCTCATCAAATTCTGGCAGTAATTTTCGCTTCGGATAGCTCTTTGTGTGGCGACTGTCACCGTATTTGTCTGCGGTGTTGAGTACTTTGCTCCATCTAATTCTGAGTGCATCTTCCGCTGTTTTGAGCTTCCGCTTCTGCTTTTTCAGGCTACGCGCAGTGGCGACGAGCCTTTTGTGGAGGTTCTTCTTCTCCAACAACTTGTCCGGCATGAGGTCGTCCGGACTATTATCTTCGCCGGGGACGGGTTGTTCGGTTTGTTTATCCAAGTTTCCCTATTCGAACGGTTGCTCGATGGCATGTTCATCGTCCGCCGGTTCGCCCTGCTCTGTGGCTGGGTCTGTATGGCTGCTGTCTCTGTCGAGGTGGGGTTTGGAGCGGCGCTTACGCCGCCGCTTTGACTGCTTTTCAAGGGAACGATCCCTCGTTGCGTCCCTTTGTTCTTCATCGTCATTTCTTTTAGGTGTGTCCACCATGTATACATCGTGAGATGAGGTGGTTGTCCAGTGCCCTATAGGCGCTGGTTCCTGTTCGTCTCCTACATCGTCATCCATATCGTCGATGTCTTCGGAGTCGAAGTCGAGCATGTCGGTTAAATCATCGACAGTGGCTACGAAGTGGGTGGTGGGTGGGCTTTGAATTTCTTCGTCATCCGCATCCCATCCTTGCTGACCATAGTCCGGCCAGGGCTTTCCTGATAAAGAGAGAGACTTTAGTGAATTCAGAATGTCGCCGAAGGGTGAGTGCTGAAAGATGGCCGCGGCGGCGAACTCCATGATCGGCGCCCAATCGGATTCGATCGGCGGGGGCGCGGAAGGTTTGGAGTCCGGAGAGGAGTCCGACACCTTGGAGTCACGGGCTTCGCAGAGGACAAGGCTGGTGTTCGGCTCGATCGCCATAGAGATTGCAGCCCACGAGGCGGTGTCCAGCCACCCGTCCTTGATTGGCCCAGTCGGCTCCGAGCTAAGGGTCGGAGCGGACACTGGTGCGGCCTCCTCGGCACTGTTCGGTGGCAGAGCTAGATCATGCCCATCGTGACAGTGCGGCGCGCTTGGCTGTGGCTCGAACCCGTCGAAGATCAAGTCTCTGCGGACGTCAACCGTGTAGTTTAAACTTCCAAATCTAACCTGATGGCCAGGGGCGTAGCTTTCGATCTGCTCCAGATGGCCAAGCGAATTGGCCCGCAGTGCAAAGCCGCCGAATACGAATATCTGTCCTGGGAGAAAAGTCTCACCCTGGACCGCATCGTTGTTGATGATCGGAGGAGCCATCGGGCCTAAAGATGACGACACATAGGAACTCTAAATGAAAGCACCAATTTCGGTTTCAAAACCGGCGGATCTCGGGTAGGGGGTCCCGAACTGTGCGTCTAGGCGGATGGTAATAGGAGACAAGGGACACGATGTTTTTACCCAGGTTTGGGCCCTCTCGATGGAGGTAAAACCCTACTCCTGCTTGATTAATATTGATGATATGGGTAGTACAAGAGTAGATCTACCCCGAGATCAGAGAGGCTAAACCCTAGAAGCTAGCCTATGGTATGATTGTTGTTCGTCCTACGGACTAAAACCCTCTAGCTTATATAGACACCGGAGAGGGCTAGGGTTACACAGAGTCGGTTACAATGGGAGGAGATCTACATATCCGTATCGCCGAGCTTGCCTTCCACGCCAAGGAAAGTCCCATCCGGACATGGGACAAAGTCTTCAATCTTGTATCTTCATAGTCCAGGATTCCGGCTATCCGGACACCCCCTAATCCAGGACTCCCGCAACAACCCAAATTTATTGATTCGACACAAGGGGAGCCAAAGAATATTCTTGAATATTAGCAGTTGAGTTGTCAATTCAACCACACCTGTATAACTTAGTATCTCCAGCAAAGTGTTTAGTAGCAAAAGTGGTATGATAGTAAAGGTAACGGTAGCAACAGTAAAGGTAAATGTTTTTGGGTTTTTGTAGTAGTTGTAACAGTAGCAACGGAAAAGTAAATAAGCGAAGAACAATATGTGAAAAGCTCGTAGGCAATGGATAAGTGATGGATAATTATGCTGGATGCGATTCCTCATGCAATAGTTATAACATAGGGTGATATAGAACTAGCTCCAATTCATCAATGTAATGTAGGCATGTATTCCGTAAACAGTCATACGTGCTTATGGAAAAGAACTTGTATGACGTCTTTTGTCCTACCCTCCCGTTGCAGCGGGGTCCTAGCGGAAACTAAGGGATATTAAGGCCTCCTTTTAATAGAGAACCGGACCAAAGCATTAACACATAGTGAATACATGAACTCCTCAAACTGCGGTCATCACCGAGAAGTATCCCGATTATTGTCACTTCGGTGTTGTCGGATCATAACACATAATAGGTGTCTATCGACTTGCAAGATAGGATCAAGAACACACATATATTCATGAAAACATAATAGGTTCAGATCTGAAATCATGGCACTCGGGCCCTAGTGACAAGCATTAAGCATAGCAAAGTCATAGCAACATCAATCTCAGAACATAGTGGATACTAGGTATCAAACCCTAACAAAACTAACTTGATTACGTGGTAAATCTCATCCAACCCATCACCGTCCAGCAAGTCTACGATGGAATTACTCACGCACGGCGGTGAGCATCATGAAATTGGTGATGGAGGATGGGAGATGATGACGATGACGACGAATCCCCCTCTCTGGAGCCCCGAACAGACTCCAGATCAGCCCTCCCGAGAGAGATTAGGGCTTGGCGGCGGCTCTGTGTCGTGAAACGCGATGAAACTTTCTACTTGATTTTTTCTCCCTGAGACGGTATATATGGAGTTGGAGTTGAGGTGGGAAGAGGTCCAGGGGCCCACTAGATAGGAGGGCACGCCCTAGGGGGGGGCCTGTCTCGTGGACAGCCCGTGGGCCCCCTGGCCTTGATTCTTTCGCAAAAAAATCTTATTAATTCTAAAAAGTGCCTCCGTGGATTTCCAGGACATTCAGAGAACTTTTCTTTTCTACACATAAAACAACATCATGGCAGTTCTGCAGAAAACAACGTCAGTCTGGGTTAGTTTCATTCAAATCATGCAAGTTAGAGTCCAAAACAAGGGCAAAAGTGTTTGGAAAAGTAGATACGTGGGAGAGGTATCAGGGCGTTGTACGTACGTGTACATGCTACGTGCGCGCCTCTACTACGACACATACGCGCCTCTACTACAACACGTGCGCGCCTCTGCATCGACCAATATATATGTACGTACACGTTCGCGACCAGAATGACAACTCTACGTATGCTTCAACCAGGTGGGCTCCGACTGCCAGGCACTTCCTTCCGTGCGAAGATGTAGCTGGTGGGTCCCAGCAGTCAGGGGGGCGAATCATTTTTTTTGCCCGGACGCACTTCCTTGCGTGCGAAGATGTAGCTGGTGGGTCCTAGCAGACAGGGGGAAACGTTTTTTTCGCGAAATACGGTGGCCCATCCGGTGGGTCCCTGCTGTCAGGTGGAGGAATAATTATTTTGCGCGTAATAAGGAGGCACTTCCTTGCTGCGGCCATGGACCCAGCTGTCAGCCTCTCCACGCACAGTCCACGTCCGTTGGAAGCCATTCCTTGACCACGTTGACCACGCCATGCCGAGAGCACCAGGGCGGTGGACGACGGCGAGGCCTAGGAAGGGGACGACGCAGAGCCGGGGAAGACACGGAAGTGGATGCCCACGCGTAGAGGAGTTTGAGGGTTCACTCGTTCGGCTGCAGTGTGAGGCTGCCGTCGCCGCAGAATAACAGGGGGTATGGGTGCGTAGAGGGATGGCCTGGCCAGCGGTGGGAGTAGTAGGGCGCAGTGAGGCCTCCGCGGCATCACAGCCGGCCACGCGCGACCGGAGCAGGCGGCACGACCGGTGCTGCGTTGGGCGGCTGGAGCAAGAAGACCAGAGGTTGAAGAAGCATTACGGCCGTTGGATGGACATCGTACGGTCACTGGAGCTAGAATCATTCATATATTGACTAAAGTTGACAAAGGCCTCCGTCCCAGTCAATTAGTAGCCCCACAAGTTAGCTTCCCACCAAGGTGGGTCCCAGCTAGTAGGGGGTATTCATTTTTTTGTGCGTAATAAGGAGGCACTTCCGGTGGGTCCGAGCTGACATTGGGGGAACGTTTTTTTCGTGAAATACGGTGGCCCGTCCCGTGGGTCCCAGCAGTCAGGCAGAAACATTTTTTCATGAAATACTGGTGGTCCGTTCGATGGGTCCCTGCTGTCAGGTGGTGGAATAATTATTTTCCGTGTAATAAGGAGGCACTTCCTTGCGGCTGTCATGGACCCAGCTGTCAGCCTCTCCAGGTACAGTACTCTTCCGATGGAAGTCGGTCGTTGACCGCATTGACCATGCCGCGCCAAGAGCACCACGGCGAGGCCTAGGAAGGGGACAACGCGGAGCCGGGGAAGACGCGGAAGTGGAAGCCCGCGCGGAGAGGAGTACGAGGGTTCACCGGTTCGACTGCAGTGTGAGGCTGTCGTCGCCGCAGAATAACAGGGGGTGTGGGTGAGTAGAGGGATGCCCTGGCCAGCGGTAGGAGTAGTAGGGGGTGTTGAGGCCTGCGCGGCAACACAGCCGGCCACGGGAGGCGGGAGCAGGCGGTCCGGCCGGCGCTGCTTTGGCGGCTGGTGCAAGAAGATCAGAGATTGAAGAAACACGACGGCCGTTGGATTGACATCCAACAGTTACGTCTAATAGAATCATTTGTTGATATATATAATAACTAAAAAATCTTGCATACCGTCCACTAAACAGGACCACAAGTCAGACCACTCCCTTTTTTTTAATAATTTATATATAGCTCATGGCAACTTCTTATGCAATTTATTGCAGTCATTTTTTTTGGTTGGCAAGGGCCAATTTCGCATATTCCTGTGGGTTCCACACTATTTTTAATACCGAAATGTCGAGCCAGATTAAAAGTATTTTCAATTAGGTTAATGCCCAGTGAAATAGGACTCTGAAAATGTGGAAAAACCCCAGACATTATAAAGTAATTGTCAATTTGTCATCTGTTTTTATATTTACAACCCATTTCATATTACTTTCAAGATTTGCTGGCGTCTTGAAAGAGTTGCAGCCCATTAGGGCGTAGAAAAATAAGTAGGCCTGGATTGGGTATTCTTCATCAAAAATAAACTGGGCTCATTTTCACAAAGAAAAAATAGCTGGGTTGGTCACATGGTGAACATAAAATATAAGCCTGGGCTAGACGGGCCACAGCCCAGTTCAAACCCTGCTTCGTCTCAACAATACCAAACAAAAAAAATACTGCTCGAGTAGCTACGTCCCAGGTGTCAGCAGATCTTGTGCTGTTCTCTTGTCTATTGACTATATACGCTCACAATGTCGTGGGTCCCAGATGTCAGGAAAACACTAGGAGGAAGCATTTTATTATTCCATACGCTGACGTGGTGGGCCCCTACTGTCATCCTCTCCACGTACTTCTGCCGATTCCTGTTGTTTGTTGACCATGTTGACAATGCGAGAGGGCGGCGCCGCGGCGAGCGCACCAGAGCGCGCGGAGGACGTCGGTGTTAATGATTTAGGAGACGGTGGGGCGGCGATGCGTGCGCTGAGGCGCAGCCAGCCGTGGGAGGCAGAAGCAGGAAGCCCCGCCGGCGCTGGTTTGGTTTTGGCAGCTGGAGGAAGACATGACTGAAGAAACACGATAGACTGTAAAAGCAGCAGGAGTACTTAACAACCTTAACTGAAACCAGCAGGGGCACTTAACAACCAAAGTTGAAAGCAGTATGAGTACTTATACAGGTTCAGCCGCACAAAGCACGCCTCGAACAGTGCTACTTTGCCTACATTTAACCAAGCGTGAGGCTGCCAAGCCCCAGGACAAGGCCCAGGCGCCACCACGCGCATCCACAACCTTCTGAAAGCGGCTTCATCTCGCAACATGGTCAATATACAGGATATTCGCTTTAGAGCCATGGAAAGCATGAACATAATCTTCTGTCCTATTCTCCAAGATGGACGTGCCTTCATTATTTGAGACCACCCATGAATAAGTATCTTTTCTCCTCCAAGGGGAATTGAGTAGGTCGACATAAACATCATGTTGTGACCAAGCACAAGTCTGACCCGACCATGGTCAGGCATCTATATAGGAACAATAGAACTCGGCAGTTCCTGTTTCAAGAAGATCACAGCTGTAAAATTGTGTATAAGCAATAGTTTATGAACAACATATATAACAGAAAACAGCTCGTACCATAAGTTTCTCGACACAGTTGGACCTGTTCAACGAGTGCAACAGTGGCACACATATCCCACGTGGCCTTCCACCATTGAAACGCCCCACAAGGACCTCAGGACGATCAATAAAGTGTAGGAACTTGTGGATGTCGATCCAGTCAACTTCAGTGCCATTAGTAACAGTCGAGTTATTACAGAGTAACAAACGAGCAGACTGCTTAACTCTGAAAAAACCTACACGTGCCACCAATTATAAGAAAATATTAGTTAGAAGTAGCATCTTCGTGAGAGATTTGTTGCTACTTCTAAAGTTAAATTGTGATTAGTTAGACAGAATAGGTGGATTAAGAAGTAATCGAGGCAACAAGCAAGAACCAGATACAAAACTAACATGGATGAACAATTGGAATGACGTCGGGGTGGAAGATCGCAGTGAAGATGAGACCAGGTTTTGCTATTTCGATCAACATTCGTGCGCCAACTTTCAGTCTGTAACACTTGAGAAAGTTTATCTAAGTTCGGCCATAAAAAAAGCAGCGATCTTCTTGGTTCATGAACCCAACTCGGAAGTAATATCCATGGCTTGTCTTCACTGTGACCATTAAACTAGTGTATTCAGTTATGGCAAGGCCGAGCATCTTGAGTACGTACATGTGTTCTGGCAGAGCAAATAATACACTGCAGGAAAAACAATATGAGAACACAACATGTTCAAAGAAACCCCACCCTCCTGGATAGAAAAGAGGATTCTAGGAACATACTGTGCGCGTTTCAAAATGTTGTGTTAGGATGAGAAGGACAAGTGTGGCGTCTCGCCGAAGTCGCAGAAATCTGTAGGGTACTCGCACTTTGGGCAGTGCAACTGAAACACACTAGATTCAGTACGAAAAAAAATGCATCAACCACTACAAGAAATATGTCAACTTGTGACCTTGACTATTGGTCACTAAAAGGTCATTGTTTTTCATTTGCGACCTTTTTTTGACCAAAAACAGAAGGTCAAAAGCTGACGGTCGTAAACTGACTATAGCGACCTTCTCTGTGAGAAGGTCGTGGACGTTTACGACCAAAATATTCCTACTTTGGCGTTTTGGTCACTAGCAACCTCCCCAGGCCACGTAGGCATCCAGCGTGGCAAGCTGATGTGGCACAAGATTCAGCCCGGTCCAATTCGGTTTTCTACATGGGCCTAGCCCAACAATTCGACATTTTATTATTATTATAATTCCTACGAATTCTATTGGGCTACATGGGCCAAGCCCAATATTTCAGCATTTTTATCTCTGGGCTTTGTCCTTTTACAGTCTATTAATTATATATTTTTGGAAAATATATTTTGGAGCTGGTCCCACTAGTCATGTTAATCTCATATATTGATCCCACACATAAGAAAGTTACGAACTAGTCATATTATTTCATAAGTGGGTTGCACTGGTCAGGTTCCCATCTCACACGCAATCAAATCACATTCATAATCAAATATTCCAAACAAGAGAACATATGAAACTCGTCAAATGACACTAGATTAGTGTACTACAATTTCTGTAGACTATTACAACCTAGGTATACCAGCTATTACAATATTACAGTCAAATAGAACAGACAACTCTTTGCTGAGTAGCACTTCACGACTTCGTGCTTTTCTTCACGTCTTCGAACTTCCAACTTTCTTAGGCCTGGAGCTCCTGTAAAAGAGGAACCAAGTAAAGAAGTTACGCACAGCTATATTTGCTATAGATCAGCTATCAACTCGATATTTATGTACACCATACAGAAATTGTTTCCAGTTAGAACAAGTTCACTTAATACTCAACTCCTTTATTTGTGTCCATTTAGTGCAAGTCCATTATCCATGCATATAAACTTTTGCTCCCAGCCAGCACCTACCCAACTAAGTACAACTCAGGAGGCCACTACGATTAAACCAACTCAAGTGAGAGAGCCAGCAAACTAGGTGGGATATTTCCTTATCACTAAAATTAAAAATTTGAGCACACCAAAAATTGATTGTGTGTCATAAGATGGTCCTGAGAGTGCAGCACCATGTTACCATCTCTAAAGCTCATTAGCCAGCAGCAAAAATTGTGTAACATATGTATAACCATTGCAAACAACCTTAGCAGAATAAGCAGAACAAAATTTCATGTAAAATCTTGGTATAAACAGTAGATTATCCCCTAATAGAAGCTAATTAGGCTCCAATACACAAGGCATAGCAAGCACAGGCTAAATAAGCCACGGCCATGAAACAGGGCATGGTATTACAGCAGCTCAGAGATGGAGCTAGAGGTAGGAGAAGGACTCACCGGAGAGGAGGTTGTAGTCGAAGCCGCACACAGGCGCCGCCACCACCGTCACCCTCTAGAGGAGATGCTGCCGCTTCATTGACGGACTCATTTGGTACAAGGAGATCATCAAAATGCATCACACTCATGATCATCAAAACGCAGCAGCAGGAGCAAATACAAGTTTAGCCCACCATGAACAGGGGCACTAGGCAATCCAGTAGCAATGTCATATATAGGCAATAATAACAGGACCTTAGATAATTAGTTTTTGCTCTTACTGACACACAAGTTGACAGAATGTACTCAATATATTCTAATAAAGAGGTTTGGGAGCGGAGGGAGAGGGAGGTGGAGATGGACGTGCTACCTGCTGCTGCGGTGGTGCCTCTTGGTGGTCGTGCTTGAGCTCCTCCTCCTGATGCTGCTCACTAACCTGCAGGACAAACAAGACCATGGGAAAAGGAACAAGACCATGGGTAACAGTACATCTTCACTTGGATATATCTAAGAAGTCCAGTTGGTTCTCACAAGCAAGTGTTCTCAGGTTTGCCTTAACATGAAAGGTTAACTTATACTTAACTGTGAGCAAACAGTACATAACAAAATCATGGATTTGATTTCAAGTAACCGATACTAATTAATGTGTTACTGCCTAATACTGTCGATCAAAAAAGCATAAGCAGCAAATAATATCCTGCGTATCAGTGGAAACAAGGGGACAAACTAATGTTCCAGGGAGGTACTTTATATAATAAAAACTAATAAAAACAAACTAGGCACCTACATAATCACACGGCGGTAGTTTTAGATAATAAAAACTACTGTTCCATGCATTCTTAGCGCTCCATCAAAGAATCTACTAAAATTACTTTCAAGCAAACAGGTTGTACATTGATCAGGTTGTAAAGGACAAAAATTCAGGGGTGTACCTAGTGCAAGAAGCCATTTACTAGGTTTTGAAGCTAATAACAATTAGCATGCACATATCACTTGTTGGAGTTGGTGCGTGGTCAAATTCAACTAGTGTAATGTATCGCCTATATATAATAGACCCATCTCTCCAATGCAATTTCACAGACCAAGAAACATAGGTGTTTATTTCTTCCTCTGCTAAACTATCTCCATATGGATACCAGCTAATGATACGCAGATTGTATTAAGGCAATGCTTTGGACCACACATATTCTGCAAGCTGCTGCTAATTTGCAAATACAAACGAACGCCTAACAGTGCTCGCATAGAATTAGCAGAGCATGGTAGATTTATAGCCATCAGGGGAGGGGACACCTGAACCCACGTCTGCTGCTGCAGGGCTTGTGCTGCACACAAACACACACATACATGTATCAGAAGCAATTCAGTCAACACTCTTGGCAGGCAAGAGGCAAGTTGGCACTCACAGGGTTGAGATAATAGCAGGAGACGTGCGTACCTGAAGGGTTGAGCGATTGGTCCGAGCCCGGAGAGCAGAGGAGGCATGGTGGCGGTGTGCTGGCGCGCCTTGGAAGACCGGGGACGTGGTGGTACCGATGGTCGAGGAAGAAGAGGAGCAGAGTAGGCCCTTGATGGCCAGCTAGATGTGTCCCACCTTCTGCTCCTCGAGGATGGGTGACCTGCAGTAACAGATATGTTATACAACCCGGGATTAAATGTAGCACATACTATCGTTGTAATAGTCTTCTCTTGTGTCTTCGCTAAGACAGATACATACTAACTGCATGTCTAGGAGAACATTGAATACATACACTTTGAATAAATAGCATAACAAAGTGATGTAGTGACCACATTGAGCATCTAAAAAAGAAGTGGCATGAACAAGAATCAATTGTTTACCTCACCACCGGGTGTCTGTCATAGCATACACATTCAGCTTATTCGGTGACAACGGACTAAAAGATGCCTGATATACAATCCTAATTGCAGAAAATTCCTACTAGCACCAAAATACTCAGACTGAAATCAATGAGTTGAACATACACCATATTGCATCTAATCACAGGACACTAGTCTGTAACAAACTACCTGGTATTGACATACAAGAGTACGGCTAGGCGCGAAGAAGGGTAAAACTATCACTTTATTTGCTCCCCAAATGCAAGAAGCTAAGGCACTAAAAAGAGGGCAGAAGCTACAATCTTCCTGGTCTAAGCATCATCTAATCAAACAAGGAAGTACAAGCAGAGGCTAAGCTGTACTACTCGCTTACGGGCACCAGTTCCATCAGCTCTTAATACCACCGCATCTACTGGCCGGCCATGGACGAACAAAGTCGCAGCAATACATGGAGCTCAAGATCGAGGGGTGGTTGACACACGCACGGACAGCCGAGTGGGTCGAGGAGGGTACCTTGGCGTGGTTACAGGTGTTGCCGACGGTGAGGGGCCCGTGGTCGGCGAGGATCTGGAGGAGGCGGCCGAAGATGGCCAAATTGGATGGAGAAGGAGCTCCATCTCCTTGGTGGCGACCCGTCCCATGGAGGTTCGCCCCTCCTGCCATCGTCGTCGTCCCATCCACAACCATGTTGACCTGCCGAAAGGGAACACAAGACGAGGTGAGGTGAGGAGGAGATAGTGCGCAAATAAGGAGGGGAGCGGCTTACTAGTGCCAGATCCGGCCACCTCTGGCCTCGCCGTCGCTGGATTTGGCAGATCCCGACGAAGTTAGGTGTGGCGGCCGAAACCCTAGCCATGGGTGAGGGTTGTGGGCGAGTACTAGAGGGCGCGGGTCGGGGCGTGGGCTCGATGGTGAGGGTCGTCGACAGTGGGGGTGGGCGGCGGAGGGGGTGGGCGAAAGTGGGCGGCGGTGGGGGTGGGCCACGGTGGGCGGCGGTGGATTCAGATCAGATCAGAGTGAGGGAGAGGAGAGAGGGGCGTCAGTGCGAGGGAGATAAGGGTGCGAGAGGAGGAGTGCGGGACGTGGGTGAGACGGGCGACGTGCGGGCCGTTGGATCCAGAAGCATCCGACGATGATTATCCACGATCCGCGTGAGAGGCCTCTGGACCAATCAAAACGCAGTATACACGTATGATATTTTGACCATTTAAATTGGTTGTAATCGACTAAAAGTAAGGTGCTAAATCATGTTAGCTATTTTATCATGACCTGAAAAATTGAAAAAAAAAACTTCGCATTGTGTCAGCAAATTTGAATTTAGTTTTCAGGAATAATCACAAATTGAAATAAGACAAATATTTTTATAAAGAGTTATGAGAAATGACTTTTTTAATTCATTTTTTCATTTATCGTGTGTCCAAAATGAGTTCTTTTGTGAAGGACCTATCATATATTTATTACAAATTTTTACCAAATTAATTTTCTGAAATACTAGAACATATTTAATGCACAATTGACCAAATGGTTGGGTGTAAAAAGTTTTGATCTACCTCTTGTGAAAAAGACAAATTTTTGCCGATTCAGCTGGAAGCAGGTCAAATTTGAACTGTAGCTACCTCGTAGTTTGCTCTTTATTTTTTCCAAAAATTATTTCTAGGTACATAAGTATCTATTTAATCAGAGAAACGCCAAAAAAATTCCAAGATTCAACCATTGACTAGGAACGGTTATTCCTGTCGTTTTGACCACATTTTGAAACGGGCATAAAAAATAAAAAAATAAAAAAATTTGGAAAACATTCGCATAGTTTCGTTTTATGTGGCCAAGTTACCAACAAAAAATTTAAACTTGTAATACGGCAATTATTTAAAAAAAATATTCTCAGAAACGAGCTATCAAGTGTGAAGATTCATGGCTTTCATGCCAAATGATCAATCTTATGGCCACATTCATGACATAGTTTGTTCAAATGATCTCATATTATGCACAAGGATGCATCTTGGAACGGCAGACAATGTTGCCTAAGGAAGTTTTCATTTTCTTTGGATGAAAAATTCATTTTCCATTTTTCGAGTGCCTAAAATGAGTTTTTTTGTGAAGGACCTATAATATATTTGTTGCAAAATTGTACCAAATCAATTTTCTAAAATACTAGGACATATTTAATGCACAATTAACCAAAATGGTTGGGTATAAAAAGTTTTGATCCACCTCTCGTGAAAAAGACAAATTTCCACCGATTCAGTTGGAAGCGGGTCAAATTTGAACTGTAGCTACCTCCTAGTTTGCTCTTTATTTTTCTCAAAAATAATTTTTAGGTACAAAAGTATCTATTTAATCAGAGAAACACCAAAATCTTTCCAAGATTCAACCACTAGCTAGGAACGGTCAAGCCCGCCATTATGACAACATTTTGAAACGGGCATAAAAAATTTGAAAGAAAATCTAAAAATTGGAAAACCTTCGCATTGTGTCATCATATGTGACCAAGTTTCCATGAAAAATCATAAACTTGTAAGAAGCTAATTATTTTAAAAAAGTGTTGTCAGAAACGAGCTATCACGTATGGAGATCAATGGCTTTCAAGCCAAATGATCAATCTTATGGCCACATTCATGGCATAGTTTGTTCAAATGATCTCATATTGTGCACAAGGGTGCATCTTTGAATGGCAAACAATGTTGCCTAAGGGAGTTTTCATTTTCTTTGGACGAAAAAACCATTTTTCATTTTTCGAGTGCCCAAAAGGAGGTTTTTTGTGAAGGACCTCCCAAATAATTATTGCAAAATTGGACCAAATCATTTTTCTAAATTACTAGGACATATTTAATGTACAATTGACCAAATGGTTGGGTGCAAAAAGTTTTGATCCACCTCTCGTGAAAAAGACAAATTTCTGCCGATTTAGTTGGAAACGGGTCAAATTTGTACTGCAGCTTCCTTGTAGTTTGCTATTTATTTTTTCCAAAAATCATTTATAGGTACATAAGTATCTATTTAATCAGAGAAACACCAAAAAAAATTCCAAGATTCAACCACTAGCTAGGAACGGTCATTCCCGCCGTTTTGACCGCATTTTGAAACGGGCATAAAAAATTCCAAAAAAATCAAAAAATTGGGAAACCTTTGCATTGTGTCATTATATGTGGCCATGTTCCCAGGAAAAATAACAAAATTGTAATACGGAAATTATTTTAAAAAAGTGTTCTTAGAAATGAGCTATCATCTCTAAAGATTCATGGCTTTCAAGCCAAATGATCAATCTTATGGCCACATTCATGGCATAGTTTGTTCAAATGATCTCATATTGTGCATAAGGGTGCATATTGGAATGGCAAACAATGTTGCCTAAGGAAGTTTTCATTTTCGTTGGACGAAAAAACCATTTTCCATTTTTCGAGTGCCCGAAAGGAGGTTTTTTTGTGAAGGAACTACCAAATAATTGTTGCAAAATTGGACCAAATCATTTTTATAAAATACTAGGACATATTTAATGCACAACTGACAAAATGGTTGGGTGTAAAAAATTTTGATCCACCTCTCGTGAAAAAGACAAATTTCCGCCGATTCAGTTGAAAGTGGGTCAAATTTGAACTGCAGCTGCCTCATAGTTTGCTATTTATTTTTTCCAAAAATCATTTCTAGTTACATAAGGACCTATTTAATCATAAATACATGGTTTGGTGGCGATACGTCGACGTTTGGACGGTGGCCAAGGGCCCCAACTCTAGAGTGCGTAAACTCGCATGCCCGCCGCGTGGTCACCTCGTGAACGTGGCGTTGCCATGTGTTCTGGGCGGCCTAGGCATGTCTAGTGGGTTGGGCACTCCCCAGGTTGGTGCTAGGAAGAAAATTACAACATAAGATTCTCACGAGGAGACCAATCGATGCTCAAACATGAATTAGCAGCCAAGTGTTTGATTAGCAGTACGGGAAATGTACATGGCTAATGGGCGTGAGTTTTGGCTGAGGATGATCAGTTACTAAGAAGACCTTCTTCACAAATTTTCAGCTCAAAAGGAGGAGCCTAGGTGGTACTTGCTTTGCAAACCACCACACTGGACATAAATACGAATGTTGAAGCTCGGCTCAAAATAATGAATGGATTGAGCTGGCATTTGGTGGAGGATGGTTATTTGGGCATAGGAAAGCACTGTAGAAAATGGATACTATTTGGACATGCCAAAGTGGTACTTCCTTCAAAAACTGTTACTCTGAACAGAATAGGAAAATGAATATTTTTGAATTATTTTTGAACTAGGCAAGGAAGATTTTTACATATTTGACAAAGATATGACCCAAAGAATTTATGAGATTTTTTGGGAATTTTGGGAATGACAGAAATATAGGTTGCTTCACAACCTAGGGCAAAAACTGCCACATGGACATGACACATAGGCAAAACTGATGAGGTGGCACCTAGTCATAGCAACCCACCACAATTTACAAGGCTATGACCGTCTATATTGGTCGTTAACAACTAGTAATAAGGAAGCGGACTAGCGTTGTTTGCTTTATGACCATTTCGTGTAAGGAAATTACGACCTTTCTGACCAAAATGGTCGCAATGGTTTAGGGTTTGGAGCCCCCCGAGAAATATACAAATATTTTAAATAAATATACTCCCTCTGTAAATAAATATACAAATCCTTTATATCATAGGCTCACCTGGCGAGAAATATACTCCCTCTGCAACGCACATGCATTATGGCGGTTCAACTTTTTTTAAGGGGGATCAGCTGAGAATATAATACTCAGATAGGCTCACGGTTCTGGACTTTGGGCCGCAGGCCGACCCTGCATGTTTGGGGTCCCATGTGTTCTACCTCAGCGCTTTTCATATTGCAAGCGATCGGTAGAACGCTGGTTTTAGATGTTGTCGCAAGGTGAATACACAAAATTTAATAAAGCACGACAGCTATTGGAATGAAATCGAACGACAGTTCCTAACCAGCAATCAGAGTTGCAATTCTATCAACGATATACCATGTGATAAATAATACTGTCGTACTACTTATACACACAGGACACTTGTTTCCCCATGCCAGATTATTACATCAAAATCTCTCGGAGGATAGATCAGTTTGGTAGTTGCGTGCTGCTACTGAAGAAACTCAAAGTTGATTTGGCCCATCTCTCATTGCCGAGAAAGTTCGATTTGACATCGTCCCCTACCGCAAGATATGATTTAGATTTGAACCTTCACCATCCTTTAGCATGAATCATCATGCGACCATCCTTTGTACTTACGGTATATTGAGGAGGTTCATTCACACCAAGGCTGCCCATGGTAAGAGAAACTTGGCCGCGGTCGCCCGGACTGTTGAACGACTCCCTCATTGCTCTAGGAATTCTCTGTTCGCAAACAAGAAGACATACCCAAACAGTTAGATCAACACAGTGAATCATGTGAAACAACATGGAAAGAAAACAAACGAAGCACTTGGGCGGCCAATGCTTACCAAGAAGGTGAACATGTCGGTTTTTGTAAGGACATTGGTATATGAAGTGCGAACTGCAGCCTAGTCTGTTGTAGGTGCAACTGCACGGGGCGGAGCAGATGCAAGTGCAAGTGTTGGTGCAGGTGCCGAAGCCCCTGCTGCTGCCAGAGATGGTGCTCCTTGTAGAGCTAGTGCCGGTGTCGGAGTAGGTGCCGGTGTCGATGCCCGATCCTCCGGTAGATCAGACTGATCCGCTAACGCGGTCGGTGCCCAATCCTCAGCTGGATCAGACTGCGCTGCTGCCGCTGTCAGTGCTAGAGCAACTGCCGGAGGTCGATCTGTGCGAGACAGCGGCGATCGTGTCTGGTCTGCTACGATCAGCTTTCTAACTTGACTAGGATTTGTGACCGTGATCCAGTTTTTTTCTTCATTTCTTTTAAACGCGAGAAGGACTAATTGTGGCATTTTTGTTAAACCAAACTGCAGTTCATCATAGGGATTCAGCTTGTACTCAGACAACAGACTGATCCAATTTTTTCTAGTAATATAAGTGATGGACAGTGCCTTCGTTACTGACACAACATAAGAAGTGAAACCTGGAAAAATAGCCATCGTAGAGCAAACCAAACGGTTTATTCTGTGATGAATCTCACATGGCAAAACCTGCATCGTAAAATTGCAGGAAAAGAAAGAAAACATGACATTAAATCAATAAGATTTAGACAGTAAATCAATAAGAATTACTTGATGTGACACGAGTGAATCGTTACCAGGAAATCACTATGTTGAAGTACTAAACAGAATATTGATCGTCCAACTACGCGTGGCATGCAGGGGCCCCGCCTACTCCCACAAGCAGGATAGTCCAAAGGTTGTGACAAATCGTATGGACCGAACATCCATGGGACTGGAAATCCTGCTGGGTGCGATAATCCCTGCAATGCATACAGATATTGGAGTGTAACCATAATTGATAAACCGTCGTCACAAAAAATATGATCTAGATACTTCAAAATGTACAGACTGAATTGAGTGGACAGACATTAACATAGACCATTCTTAGGACTGACCACACACCAAAAGCGGCAGTACTAATAAACAATATAGGGTTCACAAACACAAATCAAGTACTGAACAATAGTACTTTCTACAGACAAGCAAAGGTTAACTAACTAAATTCTGCAGACTATTTCTTGCCACCGACCTACGGGATGAACACCGCATAACTGACTAGGCCATGGACTTCGTGTGAGATGTCTACATGCACCATCACCATCTTGTCAACCTTGGAGAACCTAACAGAGTGGTCTTTCCACTCATAAACATGATGATGAAACAAGCCGCATCAAATTTTTTGGGAAGCTTTACAAGAACCAGACCCTTTGTAATCGAAGGCACATCCAGGAAATTGGTGTGGTCAAGTACAGCCTCGAGAACACGCCTGACAACAATGCTACAGGAAAACACTAGTTCAAGACACGTGGCGACAAGGACACAACAGCCGGATAGTTCGGTAGTAGAACTCATCATCAGGTCTTCCAGTTCACACGGCATGACTTTGAGAACTTCATCTCCACCGCGGACCTAGTTCTAATTCAAACAGAAAACATATTTTATTACTACCTCCGTTCAGAAATATAAGATGATTTTCGATATTATACTCCATATATGACTACATATACGCACAGAAATGAGTCAACAAAGACACTAGAACATGTCTTCAAAGGCATGAGAGCAGAGGTATTACATGCAATATCCATAACACAAGTTCCTGAGGCAAATATACCCTCTTAAAAGGTAGCATTGATGTTCATAAAGTACTCCCTCCGTCCCAAAATTCGTGTCTTAGATTTGTCTAGATACGGATGTATCAAGTCACATTTTAGTATTAGATACATCCGTATCTAGACAAATCTAAGACAAGAAATTTGGGACAGAGGGACTAGTTGAAAGTAATCTATAAGAAATCAGTGTCAACCTCTCGCATGTTTTGGTCAAAAGAGGAATTTAGAACCGTCGTTTGGCACACTAAAATCACATGCAAGATCACCCAGAAAGTTGTACTACCAGTACTAGTACTACGTGTTAGATGAAAAAACACGATCAAGATCGAGAAAAAGATCGTCAATAAGAGACATTACCTGGACTTTCTTAATGAGGGATCCCGGAAAGGGGGGCTTGGATAGGGCGATGGCTTTGAGCTTGTCTGCGGTAATCTCGGCGGGGTTCTTGCGCTTCTTCGTACCATGAGCCTCGATGGTTTTGGCCAGAGCCATAGACATCACGTTGGCCGATGCTCCGGCGTCCATCCAAGAGAGGAAGCTGAGAGAGAAGAGTGAAAGGAGGAACGAGATGAGGGAGAAGTGAAGCGAGTGGGGGTTTTCTTCAAGAGAGGAAGCTGAGAGAGAAGAGTGAAATGATGGTTGCTTCGTCCGTCCAACTTACTGCTGGAAAGGAGGGGGTTTTGTGATTTGACGTCTCATTGGGCATTAATTCGGCGGTTCGATCGGGATAGTCTACTGTCACTCTACTACGGAGTAATTTAGTGCATGGCTGGTGGACCCAGGTGCTGGCTGTCCCACACATCGATGAAAGTGAGTAATTTAGTGCATGGCTGGAGGAGGATCCGCACGGTAGAGCGTGTCCACTATTTTTCATTCTGAAGAAAAAAATGATTACAGCAAGCGTTTCCACTCTTACAACGGAGGAGTGCGAAACACGACAGCCACTTGAACATACACAATGCTCCTACTACTAGGCATGTGCAGTGGTTCATACGTCAGTACTACACAATCTTGTTGCTTGTGTAGTAAGATATGACGATAACAAATGATGCTGTGCGCATGTCAACTACTCCTATATGTAACATAGTACCGCTTTTTCGACTGTCCGGTCGAGAATGAACAGTGATATCAATGTTAACAGAACTAGGTCCACAGTGCACGGAGAGTACGGTGCTACAATACTCCACGAAACATGAACCATATGAAGCACGAATAGTGTTAGACAGGGTGTATGAAGGGTGCACGGGATGGGAGCAAAAGTTCCCTTCTCGACACACTTTTGGGTGTTTGGCAGAGTGCATGAAGGGTGCATGAGTCCACACTAGTAGGTTGACAAAAATACACGAAGAGGAAACAACTATATTGAGATGAGAATGCAACCAAACACACCCACACACTTTGTGCTATAGTGACTGATCTGCATCGTCTGAGTTTGATCCAACGGTCATGTCGCACCGAGACAAGGACATGCGCATGCAGAGGGCGCCTAAACACCACCGAAGTCCCTCTGCTTCTCGAGGCGCACGATGTTGGTGGTGCAGGGTGCAACCGCCCGCAGAGCCCGCTCCCGGTCGATGGGAGCCAGCTCGTCAAAGACGGCGTCCAATGGCACGAATGGATTCCGGTGATGGAGCCCTGAAAGGATTCACCCGGCAACGGTGATGCCAGCCTGCAACCCCTCCTTGTCCAGCTCAGCCCCCACCATCGCGCGGAGACGGCTCAGTGCCTCAGAGATATAGGTGAAGAAGGAGACCAGGTCAGGAAGCCGCAGCTCGTTGAAGTCGACCGGGTGGTCGAACGGGTTTAGCCCGACGGCCGGCATCGTCGCGCTGGCACGACGGTAGGCATCGCGCAGCCGCAACATGTGCGTGGCAACTTGGTTCACCAAGTGGCTGAGGCGATCCTGGAACTTGTCACGATCGTCCCGCTCGCGCTCCAGCCAGCTCCCCTGATGGCCTATCGTATCTCCCGCTTTCTGCAGCAACGCTGCCGATGCCTCGAGCATCTTTGTGTTGGACGCGTGTGCTACGTCTTGAGCTTGCGTTGGTTTTCCTCGAAGAGGATAGGGTGATGCAGCAAAGTGTAGCGTAAGTATTTCCCTTAGTTTTGAGAACCAAGGTATCAATCTAGTAGGAGGCTCCTCAAAAGTCCCATGCACCTACACAAACAAACTGAGAACTCGCAACCAACGCAATAAAGGGGTTGTCAATCCCTTCACGGCCACTTGCGAAAGTGAGATCTAATAAAGATAGTATGATAAGATAAATATATTTTTGTTATTTTATAAGATAGATGCAAAAAGTAAAGATGCAAATAAAGATAGATTGAAAGTAAATATGATAAGAGATAGACCCGGGGGCCATAGGTTTCACAAGAGGCTTCTCTCAAGATAGCATAAGTATTACGGTGGGTGAACAAATTACTGTCGAGCAATTGATAGAAAAGCATGATCATGTATATAGGCATCACGTGCAAAACAAGTAGATCGACTCCTGCCTGCATCTACTACTATTACTCCACACATCGACCGACTCCTGCCTGCATCTAGAGTATTAAGTTCATAAGAACAGAGTAACACATTAAGCAAGATGACATGATGTAGAGGGATAAACACATGCAATATGATATAAACCCCATCTTGTTATCCTTGATGGCAACAATACAATACGTGTTTTGCAACCCTTTCTATCACTGGGTTAGAACACCGCAAGATTGAACCCAAAGCTAAACACTTCTCCCATGGCAAGAAAGATCAATCTAGTAGGCCAAACCAAACTAATAATTCGAAGAGACTTGCAAAGATAACTCAATCATACATAAAAGAATTCAGAGAAGATTCAAATATTATTCATAGATAAACTTGATCATAAACCCATAATTCATCGGATCTCGACAAACACACCGCAAAAAGAGATCACATCGAATAGATCTCCACAAGAGAGGGGGAGAACATTGTATTGAGATTCAAAAAGAGAGAAGAAGCCATCTAGCTAATAACTATGGACCCGTAGGTCTGTCGTAAACTACTCACAACTCATCGGAGGGGCAACGATGTTGATGTAGAAGCCCTCCGTGGTCGATTCCCCCTCCGGCAGAGTGTCGGCGAAGGCTCCAAGATGAGATCTCGCGAATACAGAAGGTTACGTCGGTGGAAATTGTGTTTCGTGGTGCTCCTGGATGTTTTCGGGGTCCGTAGGTATATATAGGAGGAAGAAGTACATCGGTAGCCGCCCGAGGGGCCCACGAGACAGGGGGTACGCCCTACAGGGGGGGCACGGCCCCCTATCTCGTGGGGACCTCGTGAGCTTCTTGACTTGTACTCCAAGCTCTCCGGATCAGATTTGTTGCAAAAGTCACGCTCCCAAAGGTTTTATTCCGTTTGGACTCCGTTTCATATTCCTTTTCATCGAAATACTGAAATAGGCAAAAAAACAACAATATGGGCTGGGCCTCCGGTTAGTAGGTTAGTCCCAAAAATGATATAAATATGTCAAATAAAGTCCATAAACATCCAAAAAGGGGTAATATAATAGCATGGAACAATCAAAAATTATAGATACGTTGGAGATGTATCAAGCATCCCGAAGCTTAATTCCTGCTCGTCCTCGAGTAGGTAAATGATAAAAAGAGAATTTTTCATGTAGAATGCTACCTAGCATAATTCATATGTAATTTTCTTCATTGTGGCATGAATGTTCAAATCCAAATGAATACAAAAAAGTTCATATTGACATAAAAAATTGTAACACTTCAAGCATACTAATCAAAGTAATCATGTCTTCTCAAAATAACATGGCAAAAGAAAGTTCATCCCTACAAAATCATATAGTTAGGCTATGCTTCATTTTTGTCACACAAAGATGTTCGCAACTTCTATACCCCCGATGACAAGTCAATCAATTGTTTCATACTTAAGTAATCTCAAAGTTTTTCAACCTTCACGCAATACATGAGCGTGAGCCATGGATATACCACTATGGGTGGAATAGAATATGATGATGGGGATTGTGTGGAGAAGACAAAAAAGGAGAAAGTCTCAGATTGACGAGGATAATCAATGGGCTATGGAGATGCCCATCAATTGATGTCAACATGAGGAGTAGGGATTGCCATGCAACGGATGCACTAGAGCTACAAATGAATGCTCAACAAAGGAAGACTAGTGGGTGTGCATCCAACTTGCTTTCTCATGAATACCTAGGGCATTTGAGGAAGCCCATCGTAGGAATATACAAGCCAAGTTCTATAATGAAAAATTCCCACTAGTATGAAAAAGACAACTTATGAGACTCACTACATGAAAAACAAGGTGCTACTTTGAAGCACAAAATATGAGACTCACTACATAAAGAACAAGGTGCTACTTTGAAGCACAAGCTTGGAAAAAGAGATAGTAACATTGCCCTTTTTATTTAATTATTTCTTTTTTTTCTTTTTTTTTCTTTTTTTTTCTTTTGGTCCTTTCTTTTTTTTCTTTTTGGCCTTTCTTTTTTTTTTCTTTGGGCAATGTTCTAATAATGATGATCATCACACTTCTATTGATTACAACATAAGAATTACAACTCGAAACTAGAACAAGATATGACTCTATATGAATGCCTCCGGCGGTGTACTGGGATGGTGCAATGAATCAAGAGTGACATGTATGAAAAATAATGCATGGTGGCTTTGCCACAAATACGATGCCAACTACATGATCATGCAATGGCAATATGACAAAAGTATGTCATGATAATGAAGAATGGAACGGTGGAAAGTTGCATGGCAATCTATCTCGGAATGGCTATGGAAATGCCATAATAGGCAGGTATGGTGGCTGTTTTGAGGAAGATATAGGGAGGTTTATGTGTGATAGAGTGTATCGTATCACGGGGTTTGGATGCGCCGGCGAAGTTTGCACCAACTCTCAAGGTGAGAAAGGGCAATGCACGATACCGAAGAGGCTAGCAAAGGAGGAAAGGTAAAAGTGCGTATAATCCATGGACTCAACATTAGTCAAAAGAACTCATATACTTATTGCAAAAATTTAGAAGTCATCAAAAATCAAGCACTACGTGCATGCTCCTAGGGGGATAGATTGGTAGGAAAAGACCATCGCTCATCCCCGACCGTCACTCATAAGGATGCACAAGCCAAGTACACTTCATGTTTCAAATTTGTTACACAATTTTAACCATGCGTGCATGCTAAGGGACTTGCTAACTTCAACACAAGCATTCTTTGAATTCATAATCACGCAACTAGCATGACTTTAATATCACTAGCTCCATATCTCAAAACAATTATCAACTATCAAGTTGATCATAGCATCCAATTCACTTCCTATGATAGTTTTTATTATACCCAACTTGGATGCTCATCATTCTAGGACCAACTTTATGATAATAGAAAATACCATTCTGTTCTAAAATACTCTCAAAATAATATAAGTGAAGCATGAGAGACTAGCAATTTCTTCAAAATTAAGACACCACCGTGCTCTAAAAGATATAAGTGAAGCACTAGAGCAAAAACTATCAAGCTCAAAAGATATAAGTGAAGCACATAGAGTATTCTAGCAAATTATAATCAAATAGGATTCTCCCAAAAGGTGTCTACAACAAGGATGATTGTGGTAAACTAAAAAAACAAAGACTAATATAATACACAACACTCCAAGCAAAACACATATCATGTGGCGAATAAAAATATAGCTCCAAGTAAAGTTATCAATGAACGAAGACGAAAGAGGGGATGCCTTCCTGGGGCATCCCCAAGCTTAGGATTTTGGCTATTCTTGAATATCTTGGGGTGCCATGGGCATCCCCAATCTTAGGCTCTTGCCACCCTTTATTCCATAGTCCATAAAAGCTTTACCCAAAACATGAAAACTTCACAACACAAAACTCAACAGGAAATCTTATAAGCTCCGTTAGTGAAAGAAAACAAAACCACCACATAAGGTACTACAATGAACTCATTCTTTATTTATTTTGGTGTTAAACCTACTGTATTCCAACTTCTTTATGGCTCATAGACTAAATTACTAGCCATAGATGCAACGAAATAAGCAAACAACACACGAAAAACAGAATCTGTCTAAAACAGAACAGTCTATAGCAATCTGTAACTAACGCAAACTTCTGGAACTCTAAAAATTGTAACAAAATAGGAAGTCCTGGAAAATTTGTCTATTGAACATAAGCAAAAAGAATCAACACAAAAGCACGTTCCTGTGATTTAACAAAATTATATTCATGCGCGCAAAGTTTCTGTTTTTCGGCAGAATCAAATCAACTATCATCGTAGGTTATCCTATAGGTTCTACTTGGCACAAACACTAATTAAAAGATAAAAACACATCTAAACAGAAGGTAGATGCAAGATTTATTTCTAAACAGGAGCAAAAAAAAACATAAAGAAAATTGGGTTGCCTCCCAACTAGCGCTATCGTTTAATGCCCCTAGCTAGGCATAAAAGCAAAGATAGATTTAACTAGTGCCATCTTTGGCACTAGATTCATAAGTAGCACGCATGATAGATTCATAAGGTAATTTGACTTTCTTTCTTGTAAAGTGCTCCATGCCTTTTTGAAAGGAAATTGGCATCTAATGTTCCCTTCCTTCATATCAATAATCGCACCAATTGTTCTAAGGAAAGGTCTACCAAGAATAATAGTGCAAGAAAGATTGCAATCTATATCAAGAACGATAAAATCTACGGGCACCAAATTTCTATTTGCAACAATAAGAACATCATTGATCCTTCCCATAGGCTTTTTAATGGTGGAATCCGCAAGGTGCAAATTTAAAGAGCAATCATCAAGATCATGGAAACCTAGAATATCACATAAAGTTTTCGGAATCGTGGAAACACTAGCACCCAAATCACACAAAGAAAAACACACATAATCTTTAATTCTAATATTTATAGTAGGTTCCCACTCATCATTAAGTTTTCTAGGTATAGAAACTTCCAAATTAAGTTTTTCATCATAAGATTGCGACAAGGAATAAACGATATGTTTGGTAAAAGCTTTATTTTGACTATAAGCATGAGGAGAATTAACAACGGATTGCAACAAGGAAATACAACCTTTTAAAGAGAAGTTATCATAATCAAATTCCTTGAAATCCGAGATAGTAGGTTCAATATTATTAGAAGTTGAGGATTCTCCAACCTCTCTTTTACTAAATTTACCATCAAGATCTAAAGATTCCGAATTTTTGGGACGGCTTCTAGGCAAAGTTGATTCATCATCACTCCCATAATCATCAAAATTCATATTGCAAAACATAGATCTAATCGGAGACACATCAATAACTTTAAGATCCTCATCATTATTTTCATGTAGACTAGAAGAACACGCTTTTATAAAGCTTTCATTTTAGCACGCAATCTAGCGGTTCTTTCCGTGCTCTCGTCAATGGAAATTCTCATTACTTTGAGAGACTCATTGATATCATGCTTAGGAGAAGAAGATCCAAGTTTAAGAGAATTAACATCAAGCGAAAGTCTATCTACGTTCGTAGCCAAATCATCAACTTTGAGCAATTTTTCTTCAAGCAAAGCATTAAAATTCTTTTGAGAAATCATAAATTCTTTCACACTATTCTCAAAATCAGAGGACATCTTATTAAAATTACCATAAGAATTATTGTAGGAATTTCCCTAATTATTAGAGGGATTACTAGGGAACGGTCTAGTATTAAAATTTCTCTATAAATATTGTTTCCAAAACTATTCCTACCAACAAAATTCACATCCATAGATTCATTATTATTCTCAATCAAGGAAGACAAAGGCATATCATTGGGATCAAGAGGAGTATTTTTAGTAGCAAACATCTTCATAAGTTCATCCATCTTTCCACTCAAAACATTGATTTCTTCTATAGCATGCACTTTTTTACTAGAAGATCTTTCGGTGTGCCATTGAGAATAATTAGACATGATATTATCAAGCAATTTTGTAGCATCTCCTAACGTAATTTCCATAAACGTGCCTCCCGCGGCCGAATCTAAGAGATTTCTAGAAGCAAAATTCAAACCAGCATAAAAAATTTGTATGATCATCCATAAATTCAAATCATGAGTAGGGCAATAGCGAAGCATCAATTTCATTCTTTCCCAAGATTGGGCAACATGCTCATGATCAAGTTGTTTCAAATTCATAATATCGTTCCTAAGAGTGATGATCTCAGCGGGAGGAAAATACTTAGAGATAAAAGCATCTTTGCACTTGTTCCAAGAATCAATACTATTTTTGGGCAAAGACGAAAACCAAACTTTAGCACGATCTCTAAGTGAAAACGGAAATAAATTTAATTTGACAATATTGTTATCTGTATCTTTCTTATTTTGCATATCACACAAATCAACAAAGTTGTTTAGGTTAGTAGCGGCATCTTCACTAGGAAGGCCGACAAATTGATCTTTCATAACAAGATTCAGCAAAGTAGCATTGATTTCACAAGACTCAACATCATTAAGAGGAGCAATCAGAGTACTAAGTAAATCATTATTATTGGTATTCAAGAAGTCACACAACTTGGTATTATCTTGTGCCATGGCAACAAGTAATCCAATAAACAAGCAAACAGAAAAACAGCAAGCGAAAAAGAGAGGAGGAGATTGGGAAAGAGAGGGCGAATAAAATGGCAAGGGTGAAGTGGGGGAGAGGAAAATAATCTTCGACGTACCTATAATTTTTTATTGTTCCATGCTATTATATTACCCCTTTTGGATGTTTATGGGCTTTATTTTACACATTTATATCATTTTCTGGACTAACCTACTAACCGGAGGCCCATCCCGTATTGCTGTTTTTTTTTGCCTATTTCGGTATTTCGAAGAAAAGGAATATCAAATGGAGTCCAAACGGAATGAAACCTTCGGGAGCGTGATTTTTGGAACGAACATGATCCGGAGAGCTTGGAGTGCAAGTCAAGAAGCATCCGAGGGCCCCACAAGATAGGGGGCCGCGGCCCCCTGTAGGGCGCGCCCCCCTGTCTCGTGGGCCCCTCGGGTGGCCACCGACGTACTTCTTCCTCCTATATATACCTATGAACCCCGAAAACATCCAGGAGTACCACAAAACACAATTTCCACCACTGTAACCTCCTGTATCCGTGAGATCCCATCTTGGAGCCTTCGTCGGCACTTTGCCGGAGGGGGAATCAACCATGGAGGGCTTCTACATCAACATCCTTGCTCCTCCGATGAGTTGTGAGTAGTTTACCACAGACCTACGGGTCCATAGTTATTAGCTAGATGGCTTCTTCTCTCTTTTTGGATCTCAATACAATGTTCTCCTCCTCTCTTGTCGAGATCTATTCGATGTAATCTCTTTTTGCGGTGTGTTTGTCGAGATTCGATGAATTGTGGGTTTATGATCAAGTTTATCTATGAATAATATTTGAATCTTCTCTGAATTCTTTTATGTAAGATTGAGTTATCTTTGCAAGTCTCTTCGAATTATCAGTTTGGTTTGGCCTACTAGATTGGTCTTTCTTGCCATGGGAGAAGTGCTTAGCTTTGGGTTCAATCTTGCGGTGTTCTTACCCAGTGACTGAAAGGGTTGCAAGACACGTATTGTATTGTTGCCATCAAGGATAACAAGATGGGGTTTACATCATATTGCATGAGTTTATACCTCTACATCATGTCATGTTGCTTAATGCGTTACTCTGTTCTTATGAACTTAATACTCTAGATGCAGGCAGGAGTCGGTTGATGTGTGGAGTAATAGTAGTACATGCAGGCATGAGTCGGTCTACTTGTTATGGACGTGATGCCTATATACATGATCATGCCTAGATAATCTCATAAATATGCGCTTTTGTATCAATTGCTCGACAGTAATTTGTTCACCCACCGTATTACTTATGCTATCTCGAGAGAAGCCTCAAGTGAAACCTATGGCCCCCGAGTCTATCTCTTATCATATTTGCTTTCAATCTACTTTTATTTGCATCTTTACTTTTTGCATCTATATTACAAAATACCAAAAATATATTACTATCTCTATTAGATCTTACTTTTGTAAGTGGCCATGAAGGGATTGACAACCCCTTTATTGCGTTGGTTGCGAGTTCTCAGTTTGTTTGTGTAGGTGCGTGGAACTTTTGAGGAGCCTCCTACTGGATTGATACCTTGGTTCTCAAAACCGAGGGAAATACTTACGCTACACTTGCCACATCACCCTCTCCTCTTCGGGGAAAACCAATGCTAGCTCAAGACGTTGCAGATGCTATGGTGATACGAGCTTCGAGGTCGTTGGACATGGGATCAAAGGGCATCTAAGTAGTTTTTGTACAAGTTGTGTGCAATTCTCAAACTCATCAAGGTTTCCTGCAAAAAAATTAAGACACATCATGTGAGCTGCTATATCTCAGATCTACAAGCTCCAAGCAATTCCTCAAACTCATCAAGGTGTATAAATTGTGTACACCCAGGGTTGGATCTTCATCTTCTTGTCCTTCCATTCGCTTGAAGCCCGGTGACCGCCCTCCAACGAGGGCGCAAGGAAGTGTTGTGTCGATCTGTCCAGCGGCGACTAGGTTAGGAGCAAACCAGACTAGAGGCTAGAGCAAATGAATTGGGATTTTTCCTGTTGTCGATCAATATGGGAGGCACTCGTTTGGGCCGCGAGCTTGCTATAGGGCCTGCCTTGCACTTATGTTATTGGCCCATCAAAATTGAAACATTTTGCTTCATTTTTTACATTACCTGCTCGTGCGTTGGGACGAACAAAACTAGCATGGGCCAACCTGGACGACTCAAACTAGGTGCACACTTTCCAGCCACCTGAGGCGGCCGCCCATACCAGCCCCTATGGTGGCGTCGCCCCTTTTGCGTGTATGATTGGATAGTGAAAAATATTCCAGTGGCACTTTTGATTTACCCACAGAATGGTTGAATTGCTTGTTTCTATGAACTGAGTTCGCCAATAATGTGAAGGATGCCAGTCTTTTCATCCTATTGTAGATCGCTTAGATATCGATATGCCAAAAGTAATCGCATGAAATATATAGTAAAAGCAAGTGTGATGTGTTTGGCTACAACTAGTCTGACTACACGTCCTCATATAACATATCAAGGAAGCACCACCTTACCAGATTAACCATTCGACTTACCCATGCAGTGTGGGAAGAACTAAGTATTGGGACTGCGTATCCAAGCAATTGATGCCATGGACTCCTTCGTACAACCTTGTAAGCGAAAAAGAAGTTGCAGTGTGCCTGTAAAAAGAACTAGCGTAAGTTCAATTACCTGCTTCTCGGAATTTTAGTTTTCCAGTTATTGCAAAATTGTTCAATTACGTTGCTTGGCTTAATTTAGTTTGCTACTGATTACATAATGGCACAGCCTGTTAATCATATTGTAGACTGCGTCTCTCTATGTGTTTGATACTTACTCTTAAGAATTACTTGTTTGCCTTAACTTAAATATCTACTTGTTTGTTTAACTGCTTTGTTACTGCAACAGCAGGTTACAATGATGTTAATAACTACTTTTCAGCATCCAATTGAAACTCTTTAATTCCTTGTTTGTTTAACTGGTTTGCTGTTATAACTCCCAGTTGAGATGTTTTGCTAACTTCAACTTTTCTGAATCCAATCGGAACTTTAATGGCAAAACAGGTTAGCCCAAGATCAAAGAGCGAGGTCCCCATGGACGTTGCATCATCCCGCAGCAATGGCACCGACCTAATCGTGCATTATGAATTGCCAACTGTTGATGCTCTAGAGGCTAAACTAGTGGTAGAAAGAGATTCTGCTTCTCCACTTAGAGATGAAGTTGACATGTTGAGGAAGCAAAAAGCACAATCACAAGAAGTACTCAAGACAACCATTAAATATTTGGTGGATTTCAAAACGAAGCAAGCTGAGACTGACCAGATTGTTTAGGTCCTGAAGGAAAAAAGGAAATTAAATTCCTACTTGGTAAATCATAGGTAAAATGTTCTTTCCATAGTTGAATAACCTTTGTGTTGTCTGTTCATGTAATCAATCAAACCATTTGTTTTAGAGATCATGTAATAATTGTTTTTTTTTGTTTTTTGGTTTGTAATTTTATTTGAGCACAAGTCTGTATTAATTGATAAGACTCGGAGACAATTCATTTTGATTGCTGTGCCAGACCTACAAATATGCCAATCGAGCTGAATGTGCATTCAGCAATAGTAGTAGTGTAGATGGACCATAAGTGGCACGCATCGGAAAGGGCCAAGATGCTGGCTAAAAAAAGGATGCTGTTGTAGCCAAAAAAAAGTACAACGGCCTGCCTTATGTATGTTAGTTGATATTATTGATCCATATACTCTATAAGTGTTTATATGTATGTTAGTTCTGTACATTCTTGATTGATTGACTCGGTATTTGAATCTTGATACATCTCTTGTGTACATATCTAAATGGGAGTACACATTATGCTGCCTGTGACATTTGAGTTGGACATGAAGTGTTCCAAATATTCGAATTCACCTTAAACTGGATTCTAGTTTCTGAATTTGAGTATCGGCATTTGTAAACCATATTCATATATGACAGTGGAATACATCTTTGTCGTCCTTTTGAAGATATATAAAAACACATAGAATGATTTATAAAGATTCATATAGGAATACAAAATGGATTCGAATTTAGTTGTCGGGGTAAATGTGGATGCTTATTGTCCCAAAATTCGAAAGAAGTAGCAAAATGTCCACTCCCACGTCGGCTACCTGACGCCAAGTATTTGGGAGATGGAAATTACTGCCTACCCATTACACGGACAATCCATCGGCCCGATTTCCACTGCTCTAAATAGGGGTAGGTTAGTAACTTCAATTAGACGTGACACGACCGCCTCTGAGCCATTCCGACACGGTGGGCGTCAAACATGGGCGGCAAAACACATTTGATTCAAGCTCGTCCGAAAGGCCTCTGTTTCTCCCTCCATTCCCAATTCATACACGGTGGGCGGCAAAACAAACTCGACTCGGCCGAAATCAATGTAGGCAAATATTTTCAATAGGGGCAGGTTTGTAACTTCACTCAAACGTGACACAACCGCCCTACCTGTCAGCCCCATTCATACACCGTGGGCGCCAACCATGGGCGCCAACCACCCTCTCCTCGCCCGAAATCGCTCTGGGCAAGTACTGGCGAGATGCGAGATTACCCTCCTATCCCCAACTGATGAGACGTCCAAATTTTAAATGGGGGATAAGTTCGTAACTTTCCCATATTTGAGATAGGCGCGTCCTAAAAACATGGTTCCCCATACCTCTCCCTCCATTTTCCCATTCATACACCGCCTGCGCTAGAACACCCCATCCCCATACCATCCTCCATCCGCCACCCCATCCATCGCCGCCGTCCTCCACCACATCCATCGCCACCGTCCTCCACCATGCTCCGGAGCGCCTACCAAGACCGCGTCGTCCACTGCTAGAGATGGACGTTTCTCATCCACGGCGACGGACCAATAGCCTTGCATCGCGTCCTCTCGCTTCATCAGCGCCGTCATCCTCTTTGCCGGGGCCGCTCACACGACCTTCTCTTCCACCACAACGGGACTTATCCCCCGATGCACCCGTCTACCGTCGCAGATCTGCTTCAATGCCACCGACAGCCATCGCACCCGCGATGCCTACACGACACCGCAAGAGAGGTGGTACTTCATATCTCCTCAACTTTTTGATCTCAACCAGAAAATAGATCTTAACTTGGTTACTCTACTTTCTTTTCAACTCTTAGAACTTAGTTCTTAGTTCGAAGAAAACAATGGATGCTAAATATCATTTCTTCGGTTTGCAGCTTCAAATCTGCCCTGGCACAACCCTAATATGGTTTAATTGATCATGCTTAGGGTTTAATTGTTCATGTTGGTTCCGTGGTAGTTTCTTTAATAGAAATCGGAGGGGAAACCCTCTTTTGCTAAAAAAATATGCTTAGAGTTTCCCCTTTTATCATCACTATACGATCAGAATACATGCTTCGTGTCATAATAACACTGCTCCACCCATCAAGCTGAACAAGCTTAGATGTTCAAATACGAATCTGATATTATTAAAATAGAGTTGTTTAATTGGTCAGCTAAATGTTCCTAAATTAGTTTCGAAAATGCATGTTCACCGCTCGGGTGTGTATCTCTACAGGGTGCCCACGGTGGGCCGGCCAAACCTGGGATTTTGGGTCGTCCCAGGCCCCGATTCCCCTTTGTTCTGCTGCGTGCTTCCGATCTCTACTCGCCCCCAGCCGCCTGCCTCGCCGGCGACTTGCCGTCCCCGGACGGCATGACTCTAGGAGGAGACGCCGGACTAACTGGAGGCCAGGAGCCGCTCGCCCAACAGCATCACCGCTGCCCGGGTGCGCCGCCATGCCTACCTTCCCAGTCCGTTCAGGGCTCAGGCGTGCAACACCCACCAAGCCAGCCCGATTTATACTGATATACGTCCTCAACACTCAGCAGCCACTCCTCATCACCCATTTTCTAATTGATTCATTACTCATTAGGCAGGACTGTCATTAGGGTTTGTTGTGTTCTTAGTGCTACACACTTAATGGTTCAGATGTATTTCGGTAATCTTTAGTACCTCTAAAGTTCACAGGGTTTTCAAAATTCCGGCCCTCGGAACAGAAACTAGTCATTTTGGATTGTTGGTCGTAGTGACATTGACCCAGATTACTACTGCAAGCTAGGTTTGTTGACAATTTTACTTGTCTTTCTTACTCATTCGATATAATATCCAATTATTCACGTCGATTAGTTGCAAACAATAAGAGCTAGACAAACTTCTTCATTCAGATTTTGGACGGTCTCTTACTGCAGTTACAATTCTGCATACTTGTCCTAATAAGCTCACAAGTAAATGATTGATTCACTACATCTATGCTTGCCTTGTCATATTTGTTATCAGTATTCTATTAGGGTGGACCACCCTGTTTCTAAATACTGGAACCGTAGACATGAGTGAATAGTATTTCTCTATGTGATCTCTTCCATCATGTGTGGGTAACGAACACTGCGGTGTATAGAAAGAAAGTGTCATTACTAGCTTTTACATAGGTTTCGATCTTTTACATGGAATACAATCTGCCTACTTGCTTTGTGTCGCACTACCAACACTCCACCCTTGAAGCTAAACATTATGCCACTCATAATTGCTTAGTTTATTTGTTCAAATACGAATTTAATATGATTCTAATGTACCTACTTCAGTTTTGAAATGTGTGCCTGCCTGTTATAGAGACATAAGGGGTTTGTATTTCTGTGTGTGGTCTGGTCAACACGGTTGGGGAGGTGAACTTTGCATATGCAGGGATTTATAGGGAGACACTCTCCGAGTTGAATCCGCAATGCATTCCATAGATAATCTGACTACTCTTTATGTTTTCATGAATCTCTGATTCTGAACAGCATCATAATGATTATGATCTTGCACGCATGAAAAGAATAAAGGAGAACAATGCCATGGCTGTCAAACTTGGCATTAAGGGACTAAAATCAAGTCTGGATGCAATGCAATGCAAACGCTCTCCACCTAAAGATTCATGCTCAGAATATGATCCTAATAGTGATTCTGAGCTAGAGGGAGACCTAAGTCAATGTAGCTCCCTAGTGGAGGAGTCAGAGGAAGATGTCCTATCTTATTCACCCATCAAGGTACTTGCTCTAACTTTCCAAGGTTACATTGCTCGCACATATCTTGCAACTCATGCTTTGCATTGCTTCTACTTTGTTGAACTGCCATTAGCTTAGTTTACACATCATGTATGTGAATACGCCCTGCTTATCCATTTTCATTACATATTCCATATGTAATCATACCATATTTATCTATTCAAATGATGTTCTTGTGTATCAGACATTCAAAAGGAAGAGGGCGATTGCTGATCGTGGAGGAGCACAAGCAAAATATTTGGAAAAGGTAGTGGCACCTGATAAATCAAATAGCCCATTAGGTGTAGTTGCAATATCACCTGACCCACAACATACCCAACTCTAGCAGACTCTAGCCCTACTACACTGGTCATTTCTGATGCCCCAACTCAGCAGACCCCAACTGCAGCAAACAGTATGATTATGCCAGTTGACATAGCACCAGCTATACGATGCAAAACCACCATTCCAGCAAAGAGTACACCAAATCCAGTTGCCAAATCCCTTTTCGAACCAGAGAGTGCCCCAATTGCAGCAAATAGGACCCCTGTTCCATTTCTTCCCAGTTTAGAAGACGAAGCTTATGTTGTTGTCAGGAACTTTGTGTGCATCTTTCATTCATGGAAAGATTATACCGCAGACACAAAACAATTTCCAGTCTTCCTCCGCAACTTACGCGTAAGTAATGTACTAATGTTATTCATGGTCATTACTGTATATGTTTTTGCTGACAGAAGACACAAGATTTCATTCTTTTAAATAGGTGAGGAGCAAACTGGATTGTGATGACGAGCACGGGTTGGTTGCGCTTTTCAAGCACTCGTTGATGAAGTATCGTTCCTACCTGAGGCAAGCGCACTTCGATGGCAAGCCTCTGAATGAAATTTCTATGAAGTCTCAGGTGCTACATTTACCCGACGATGACTGGAATAATCTTGTTACACATTGGTCTCGGCTGCAGCGTCAGGTACTGTCTATGATATCACATCACAATTTGAACTACATTTTTGCATTTGCCTTAATGTCTCACTTGTACGAAAAATGTTAGCAGAAGAACATTCGTTCTCAAGGGACCATAGAATCTCGCAACTATACTGCACACTGCATTGCTCTTGTGAGTACCTCTTGCCCTGTATGACCATACTTACTTTCATAGTTGTTTGATTATGTAGCATCACTGCACATGTTGGCCTCGTAATCGTCCATTTGGTGGACATTATAAGATCCGTATGGACTCCTACACAAATTTAGAATCAACCCAATGCTTTTGAAGAGGTTTAGCTCTGCAGTCCTCTTGTAAGGACTGAACATGGTATATCACTGTACTTACATTAACAGCTACTCCCTCCGTCCCATAATATAAGAACGTTTTGTAGAGTACACGAGTGTTCAAAACACTCTTGTATTATGGGAAGAGGGATTGGTTCATTTTGTAGCATTCTGCATCTTATCTCCCTCGCCCACCATTTACTAAAAAAGATCAGATCTATATTCAATCTTACCAACAAGTAGAATACACAGACAATGCCAGTGCAGAAGTGTAGCCCATTGCTCTTGTCAGTACGTTTTGTCCTGTAACGCTTGTACTTCCAGGGATTGGTAGTTGATTATGTAGCATCAATCTACATCTTATCTTCATTATCCTCTATCCCTTCCAGTATTATCATATCTATAATTACTCTCTACAAAATGTAGAGTACAGACAATGCTTATGAAGAAGATTCTGTGCTGAAATTCTTGAGTTATCCTTCCCTTGACATGGAGAAGGGAATTACAAAGCCGGTGTTAACTGTTAATGTAAGTCAGTCCTTCTAAATCCTTTATCCTCAACTGCTGTTTAATTTGCTCATACTCCCTATCATTTACTGCTGTCTAGTTTGCTGTTTCTACCAAAATGCATGTTCGTAAGAACCGTAAGTTCTAAGTTTTACTTGTAAAACCAAATTCCTTATTCATACCATGCACATTACTTAATACTCCCTATATGTATGCTTGGTTTGGTGGATCTATAATCCAGTGTGTGGTGAAGCAGCCCACGTGTCCACCTTGTCATCTCCTATTTTATCTTACTGATGTGGCTGATGATATGAACAACATGCCATGCACATTATCCAAAATAGATACAATGATTTTCTTTTCCCTTCATCTATGCTTGTCATGTTGACATGGTAATCCAGTAGTGTGGTGAAGCTCCCCGCATTATGAACAATGCCAAATTATGGTATTGATATTTTGAACTTACTCTTTATTTTCTAATTTGAAATTGGATAGAATTGACAGAATAGTTCTCATCTTTGTTTATACACATGCAAAACCTGTCATCTCTCTGCTTTGTTCCAGGGTGATATGCCTGATGGCATGCACAAGTCTGCTGAAGGCTGTGAGACAAACCCAACATATATTGCAGCAAAGAAGGCAAAACATCTTGAAGATAGCAAGACAACCCCAAAGTCTTGTCTTGATGCAGTGTTCAAGTTACTTGAGACTAAAAGTCAGACAAGCTCACAGAATTCGTTGTCTGAATTAGTTCGACTTCTTCAGTCCCAAGTTCTAGCAGAAAGGCATTCTGCAACTCAACTTCGACTTGAAGTCCTATCTCTAAGAAAGATTGCGGAGAACACCAATGAGAACCTCATCGCTAAACAGCTAGACCTAGAAGCTATGACTGACATGCTAGGCCGGTCTCACAGCCTTGCTCAGCAGCTTGCGCAGCAGTTCCCCCACAAGGCTAACCTTTCTTGAACTGTCTTGGAAGTGGTGTCGGTTCAGTATTATTTTGTTACGCTACAATGGTGCCCAGTTTTTGTAATCTGCTTCTTCGTTGCGCTTTGTGATCACTGGTGGCAAACTTCGATGCCCAGTGGGTGTAATATACCTTAAATCCTTTATTGTATAGTGTAGGTTTATTCTTAGTTACTATGCCGTAATTTCTTTATTGTATAGAGTAGGTTTGTTCTTAATACCTACTAGTTACTGCCATCATTCGCTATCTGAAAAAAATCAGATGTAGTCGACCGGGCCAAAACATTCGAGTCTAACGGGCTAGGTTTTTAGCGGGCCACAATTGGGCCAGCCTGCATCTTTCTTGGGACCGAATGATTGGGGCCTTCACACATTGCGCCAGGCCCAAACTTACACCGACCTATATTTTAGTTGGGCCTTTTGTTGACCCAGTGCTTAGTTTGGCCCAGATAGCATTGGGCCATTAACAGGCTGAATATTATACTGGCCTGTTACGGCCGAGATGAAACCACGGGCCTTTAGCAGGCCAAAATGCATGTTGGGCCTCAATTTTCACTAGCCTCGACGGGCCTTCAGCAAGCCGAAATGTAGACCAGGCCGTTTTGGGCCCAGTTAGCTCATGGGCCATTACCAGGCCGAAACATATCTTGGGCCTTAGTTGGCCCACTGATATCATGGGCCTTTAACAGGCTGAAAGCTTAGTACGGGCATCAATGGGCCGAATAACACGACAGGCCTTTAACAGGACCAAAGTCACGTTGGGCTTAACTGTTGCCACCTTTAGCACGGGCCGTTAGTGGGCCCGATGTCTCATCGGACCATATATGGCCCATGGGCAGCACGAGCCATTCCCAGGCGAAAGTCACACCGGGCTGAAATGGGCCCATGTCTACATCAGGCCTCTAACAGGCCGAAAGTCACTGGGCTGTAGTTGGGCCCAAATATTCGGCAAACAATTAAGAGGCCAGATCTGTCTTCGTGCCGCAAATGGGCCCAAATATTAGGCGAACAATTAACGGGCCAGATCTGGCTTCAGGGCCGTAAATGGGCCCAAATATTGGGCGAACAATTAATGGGCCAGATCTGGCTTCGGGCCGTAAATGGGCCTTTATTAAGCAGGCCGTTATTGGGCTGGCCCACTAGTACCTGATTAAGTTCTACATGCCTTTTACTAGGTCGGACTTTTTAACCTATATGGGCATCTGTTGGGCCCAACCACGTGTCGACGTATCATAGGCATGTCTCCTCCAATGGACGGGCGCCATCTGACCCACTAACGAGCTGACAGGTGTTCCCTTCGGCCAATCAGAATTTTACATGTGGAAATTTCCCATTGGTCGGGGCTGTTAACCGATTATCGGATCCAAAATCCGACCCGATAGCTTAACGGCGTTCTGTTATGGTGGATCCCACGTGTCGGTCACCCTTGACGAAAGCACTTCTGTGACGCGCAATTTATCGTCATGGAAGTGGACACTTCCGTGATGATAATTTTGGTAATGTCATGGAACACTTCTACGACAGCACAGGTATGACTATCTTGATTCTGTCATAAAATTGTCATGGATGTACATGCATGAAAAAAATCGCGACCTACTGTGACAAACACGTATCATCACGGAAGTGTATTTTTTTTGTAGTGAAGTTTGATTGTGTTAAATCTTTTATGGATACCGATGCTTTTCGTGAATTTATCACTAAGTATGGACTTGAATCTGAGATAGTAGCTTCTTTCTGTGAATCTTTTGCTACTCACGTTGATCTCCCTAAGGAGAAGTGGTATAAATATAATCCTCCCGTTGAAGTCAAAGTAGTTGCACCTATTACAGTTGAAGAAAAGACTGTCACCTATAGTGATCCTATTGTTCCTACTACTTATGTTGAGAAACCCCCTTTTCACCTTAGGATAAAGGATCATGCTAAAACTTCGGTTGTTGTTCGTAAGAGTAATACTAGGACTTATACACCTCCTGAGCAAATCAAAGTTGAACCTAGTATTGCTATGGTTAAAGATCTCTTGGATGATAATTTAGATGGGCATGTTATTTCCTTCTGTGATGAAGCTGCTAATATTGCTAGACCAGATGCTAAGATACAGAGACCTGTTGTAGGCATGCCTGTTATTTCTGTTAAAATAGGAGATCATTGTTATCATGGCTTATGTGATATGGGTGCTAGTGCTAGTGCAATACCTCATTCCTTATATGAAGAAATTATGCATGATATCGCAGCCGCTGAAATAGAAGATATTGATGTTACTATTAAGCTTGCAAATAGAGATACTATTTCACCAATTGGGATTGTTAGAGATGTCGAAGTCTTGTGTGGGAAAGTTAAATATCCTGCTGATTTTCTTGTTCTTGGTTCCCCACAAGATGATTTTTGTCCCATTATTTTTGGTAGACCCTTCTTGAATACTGTTAATGCTAAGATCGATTGTGAAAAGGATATTGTTACAATTGGCTTAGAGGGTATGTCTCATGAGTTTAATTTTTCTAAGTTTCGTAGACAACCTCAGGATAGAGAATCACCTAGTAAGGATGAGATTATTGGTCTTGCTTCCATTGTCGTACCTCCTACTGATCCGTTAGAACAATGTTTACTAGACCATGAAAATGAAATGTTTATGAAGGAAAGAAGGGAAATAGATGAAGTGTTCCTTAAACAGGAACCTATGCTGAAACACAACCTTCCCGTTGAAATTCTTGGGGATCCCCCTCCACCCAAGGGTGATCCCATGTTTGAACTCAAACCATTACCTGATAACCATAAGTATGCTTATCTTGATGAAAAGAAAATATATCCTGTTATTATTAGTGCTAACCTTTCAGAGCAAGAAGAAGAAAGATTATTGAAAACTCTGAAGAAGCACCACGCTACTATTGGAAATACTCTGGATGGTCTTAAGTGCATTAGTCCCACGTTATGCCAACACAAAATTAATTTGGAGGCTGATGCTAAACCAGTTAGAGATCCTCAACGATGACTGAATCCCAGGATGAAAGAAGTGGTAAGAAAGGAGATACTAAAGCTCCTTGAGGCTGGTATAATTTATCTCGTTGCTGAGAGTGAATGGGTAAGCCCTGTCCACTGTGTTCCTAAAAAGGGAGGTATTATCGTTGTTCCTAATGATAAGGATGAATTGATCCCGCAAAGAATTATTACAGGTTATAGGATGGTAATTGATTTCTGTAAATTAAATAAAGCTACTAAGAAATATCATTACCCTTTACCTTTTATTGATCAAATGCTAGAAAGACTATCCAAACACACGCATTTTTGCTTTCTAGATGGTTATTCTGGTTTCTCTCAAATACTTGTATCAGCTAAGGATCAATCAAATACTACTTTTACTTGCCCTTTCGGTACCTTTGCTTATAGATGTATGCCTTTTGGTTTATGTAATGCACCAGCTACCTTTCAAAGATGTATGATGGCTATATTCTTTGACTTTTGTGAAAAGATTTGTGAGGTATTCATGGATGATTTATCCGTTTATGGATCCTCTTTTGATGATTGCTTGAGCAACCTTGATCGAGTTTTGTAGAGATGCGAAGACACTAGTCTCGTCCTGAATTGGGAAAAGTGTCACTTTATGGTTAATGAAGGCATTGTCTTGGGGCATAAGATCTCGGAGAGAGGTATTGAAGTGGACAAAGCTAAAGTTGATGCTATTGAAAAGATGCCATCTCCCAAGGACATAAAAGGTATAAGAAGTTTCCTTGGTCATGCCGGTTTTTATAGGAGGTTCATTAAGGACTTTTCTAAAATCTCTAGGCCTCTGACTAATTTATTGCAAAAAGATATTCCTTTTGTCTTTGATGATGATTGTGTAGAAGCATTTGAAATACTTAAGAAAGCTTTGATTACTACACCTATTGTCCAGCCACCTGATTGGAATTTACCTTTTGAAATTATGTGTGATGCTAGTGATTATGTTGTAGGTGTTGTTCTAGGGCAAAGAGTCGATAAGAAATTGAATGTTATCCAGTATGCTAGTAAGACTCTTGATACTGTCCAAAGAAATTATGTTACTACTGAAAAAGAGTTCTTAGCAGTTGTGTTTGCATGTGATAAGTTTAGACCTTATATTGTTGATTCCAAAGATACTATTCACACTGATCATGCTGCTATTAAATATCTTATGGAAAAGAAAGATGCTAAGCCTAGACTCATTAGATGGGTTCTCTTGCTACAATAATTTGATTTGCATATTATTGATAGAAAAGGGGCTGAGAACCCCGTTGCAGACAACTGCTACGTCTTGAGCTTGCGTTGGTTTTCCTTGAAGAGGAAAGGGTGATGCACCGATAGTAGCGTAAGTATTTTCCTCAGTTTTTGAGAACCAAGGTATCAATCCAGTAGCAGGCTCCTAAAAAGTCCCACGCACCTACACAAACCAACAAAGAACTCGCAACCAACGCAATAAAGTGGTTGTCAATCCCTTCACGACCACTTGCGAAAGTGAGATCTAATAGAGATAGTATGATAAGATAAATATATTTTTGGTATTTTATAAGATAGATGCAAAACGTAAAGATGCAAATAAAAGTAAATTGGAAGCAAATATGATAAGAGATAGACCCGGGGGCCATATGTTTCACTAGAGGCTTCTCTCGAGATAGCATAAGTATTACGGTGGGTGAACAAATTACTGTCGAGCAATTGATAGAAAAGCGAATAATTATGAGATTATCTAGGCATGATCATGTATATAGGCATCACGTCCGCAACAAGTAGACCGACTCCTGCCTGCATCTACTACTATTACTCCACACATCGACCGACTCCTGCCTGCATCTAGAGTATTAAGTTCATAAGAACAGAGTAACGCCTTAAGCAAGATGGCATGATGTAGAGGGATAAACTCATGCAATATGATATAAACCCCATCTTTTTATCCTCGATGGCAACAATACAATACGTGCCTTGCAACCCTTTCTTTCACTGGGTAAGGACACCGCAAGATTGAACCCAAAGCTAAGCACTTCTCCCATGGCAAGAAAGATCAATCTAGTAGGCCAAACCAAACTGATAATTCAAAGAGACTTGCAAAGATAACTCAATCATACATAAAAGAATTCATAGGAGATTCAAATATTTCTCATAGATAAACTTGAACATAAACCCACAATTCATCGGATCTCGGCAAACACACCGCAAAAAGAGATTACATCGAATAGATCTCCACGAGAGAGGGGGAGAAGATTGTATTCAGATCCAAAAAGAGAGAAGAAGCCATCTAGCTAATAACTATGGACCCGAAGGTCTGTGGTAAACTACTCACAACTCATCGGAAGGTCTATGATGTTGATGTAGAAGCCCTCCGTGGTCGACCCCCCCTCCGGCAAAGCGCCGATGAACAAAGATGGGATCTCGCGGATACAGAAGGTTACGGTGGTGGAAATTGTGTTTTGGGTACTCCCTTGATGTTTTCGGGGTACGTAGGCTTATATAGGAGGAAGAAGTACGTCGGTGGCCGCCCGAGGGGCCCACGAGACAGGGGGCGCGCCCTACGGGGGGGCGCAACCTACCCTCTCGTGGCTGCCTCGGCTGCTTCTTGACTTGCACTCCAAGTCCTCTGGATCATGTTCGTTCCAAAAATCACGCTCCCAAAGGTTTCATTCCGTTTGGACTCCATTTGATATTCCTTTTCTTCGAAATACTGAAATAGGCAAAAAACAGCAATACGGGCTGGGCCTCCGGTTAGTAGGTTAGTCCCAAAAATTATATAAATGTGTAAAATAAAGCCCATAAACATCCAAAAGGGGTAATATAATAGAATGGAACAATCAAAAATTATAGATACATTGGAGACATATCAAGCATCCCCAAGCTTAATTCCTGCTTGTCCTCGAGTAGGTAAATAATAAAAACAGAATTTTTGATGTGGAATGCTACCTAGCATAATTCTCAATGTAATTTTCTTTATTGTGGCATGAATGTTCAGATCCAAATGATTCAAGATAAAAGCTTATAAAACATAAAAATAATAATACTTCGAAGCATACTAACAAATAATCATGTCCTATCAAAATAGCATAGCCAAAGAAAGCTTATCCCTACAAAATCAATAGTTAGGCCATGCTTCATTTTCATTACACAAAATACTCCCATCATGTACAACCCCGATGATGAGCCGAGCAATTGGTTCATACTTTTTAACGCGCTTCAGCTTTTTTCAACTCTTATGCAATACATGAGCGTAAGCCATGGACATATCACTATGGTGGTATACGGTGGTGGTTGTAAGGAAAAAAAAAGGGAGAAGATGGTCACATCAACTAGGCGTATCAACGGGCTATGGAGATGCCCATCAATAGATATCAATGTGAGTGAGTAGGGATTGCCATGCAACAGATCCACTAGACCTATAAATATATGAAAGCTCAACAAAAGAAACTAAGTGGGTGTGCATCCATCTTGCTTGCTCACGAAGACCTAGGGCATTTTTAGGAAGCCCATCATTGGAATATACAAGCCAAGTTATATAATGAAAAATTCCCACTAGTATATGAAAGTGACAACATAGGAGACTCTCTATCATGAAGATCATTGTGCTATTTTGAAGCACAAGTTTGGAAAAAGGGATAGTAGCATTGTCCCTTCTCTCTTTTTCTCTCATTTTATTTTTTTCCTTTTTCTTTTCTTTTTTTTCTTTCTCCTTTTTTTCCTTTTTCTTCTATTTTTTTCTTTGGCCTTTTTTTTCTTTTTGGCCTTTCTCTTTTCTTTTCTTTTTTAAAGTCCGAAGTCTCATCCCGACATGTGGGGGAATCATAGTCTTCATCATCCTTTCGTCACTGACGCAATGCTCTGATAATGAAGATCATCACACTTTTATGGATTTACAACTCAATAATTACAACTCAAAGCTAGAACAAGATATGACTCTATATAAATGCCTCCGGTGGTGTACCGGGATATGCAATGAATCAAGAGTGATATGTATGAAAATTATGAAGGTGGCCTTGCCACAAATACGATGTCAACTACATGATCATGCAAAGAGCAATATGACAATGATGAAACGTGTCATAATAAACAGAACAGTGGAAAGTTGCATGGCAATATATCTCGGAATGGCTATGGAAATGCCATAATAGGTAGGTATGGTGGCTGTTTTGAGGAAGGTAAATAATGGGTTCAATACCGGTGAGAGTTGCGCCGTAATAAGAAAGGCTAGCAAAGTGGAAGGATGAGTGTGCGTATATCCATGGACTCACATTAGTCATAAAGAACTCATATACTTATTGTAAAAGTCTACTTAGCCCTCGAAGCAAAGTACCATGCCCCAAGAGGGATAGTAGGAAAAGACCATCGCTCGTCCCCGACTGCCACTCATAAGGAAGATAATCAAAAGAGCACCTCATGCAACAAATTTGTCACACAACTTTTACCATACGTGCATGCTACGGGACTTGCTGACTTCAACAAAAGTATTTCTCAATTTCATAATTATCCACAAGCATGACCCTAAAATTACTACCTTTATATCTCAAAACAATTATCAAGCAACACATTGATCATAGCATCCAATTCACTTCCTATGATAGTTTTTATTATACCCAATTTGCATGCTCATCATTCTAGGTCCAAATTTGTAACCAAAGCAAATACCATTCTGTTATAAAAGACTCTCAAAATAATATAAGTGAAGCATGAGAGACTAGCAATTTCTTCAAAAATAATCCACCACCATGCTCTAAAAGATATAAGTGAAGCACTAGATCAAAAACTATCAATCTAAAAAGATATAAGTGAAGCACATAGAGTATTCTAGCAAATTCTAATCAAGTAGGCTTCTCCCAAAAGGTGCGTACAGAACGGATGATTGTGGTAAACTAAAAAGCAAAGACTAATATAATACACGACACTCCAAGCAAAACACATATCATGTGGCAAATAAAAATATAGCTCCAAGTAAAGTTACCAATGAACGAAGACGAAAGAGGGGATGCCTTCCCGGGGCATCCCCAAGCTTAGGCTTTTGGCTATCCTTGAATATCTTGGGGTGCCACGGGCATCCCCAAGCTTAGGCTCTTTCCACTCCTTATTCCATAGTCCATAAAAGCTTTACCCAAAACATGAAAACTTCATAACACAAAAGTCAACAGGAAATCTTATAAGCTCCGTTAGTGAAAGAAAACAAAACCACCACATAAGTACTGTAATGAACTCATTATTTATTTATTTTGGTGTTAAACCTAATGTATTCCAAGTTCTCTATGGTTCATACCCTTACATACTAGCCATAGATGCATCAAAATAAGCAAACAACACACGAAAAACAGAATCTGTCAAAAACAGAACAGTCTGTAGCAATCTGTAACTAACGCAAACTTCTGGAACTCTAAAAATCCTACCAAAATAGTAAGTCCTGGACAATTTGTCTATTGATCAGCATCAAAAAGAGTCAACGCAAAACCAAGTTTCTGTGATTTAAGAAAATTAAATTCGTGTGTGCAAAGTTTCTGTTTTTCAGCAGAATCAAATCAACTATCATCATAGGTTATCCTATAGGTTCTACTTGGCACAAACACTAATTAAATGATAAAAACACATCTAAACAGAAAGTAGATGCAAGATTTATTACTAAAAAGAAACAAAAACAAAAACACAAAGAAAATTCGGTTGCCTCCCAACTAGCGCTATCGTTTAGCCCCCTAGCTAGGCATAAAAGCGAAGATAGATCTAAGTACTGCCATCTTTGGCACTTGATTCATATGTAGCTCGCATGATAGATTCATAAGGTAATTTGACTTTCTTTCTTGGAAAGTGCTCCATCCCTTTCTTTAATGGAAATTTGAATCTAATATTCCCTTCCTTCGTATCAATAATCGCACCAATCGTTCTAAGGAAAGGTCTACCAAGAATAATAGGGCAAGAAAGATTGCAATCTATATCAAGAACGATAAAATCTACGGGCACCAAATTTCTATTTGGAACAATGAGAACATCATTGATCCTTCCCATTGGCTTTTTAATGGTGGAATCCGCAAGGTGCAAATTTAAAGAGCAATCATCAAGATCATGGAAACCTAGAATATCACATAAAGTTTTCGGAATCATGGAAACACTAGCACCCAAATCACACAAAGAAAAACACTCATGATCTTTAATTCTAATCTTTATAGTAGGTTCCCACTCATTATTAAGTTTTCTAGGTATAGAAACATCCAAATTAAGTTTTTCATCATAAGATTGCAACACGGCATCAACGACATGTTTGGTAAAAGCTTTATTTTGACTATAAGCATGAGGAGAACTAACAACGGACTGCAACAAGGAAATACAACCTTCTAAAGAACAATTATCATAATCAAATTCCTTTAAATCCGAGATACTGGGTTCAATGCTATTTAAAGTCATGACCTCTCCAATCCCACTTTTACCAAATTTAGCATCAAGATCTAAAAACTCCGAATTTTTGGGACGCCTTCTAGGTAAAGTTGACTCATCTTCATTCCCATTATTATCAAGATTCATATTGCAAAACAGAGATCTAATAGGAGACGCATCAATAACTTTAAGATCTTCATCATTATTTTCATGGAAACTTGAAGAACACGCCTTTATAAAGCTATCTTTCTTATCAGGCAATCTAGCGGTTCTTTCCTTGCACTCGTCAATGGAAATTCTCATTACTTTGAGAGACTCATTGATATAATTCTTAGGGGAAGAAGATCTAAGTTTAAGAGAATCAACATCAAGCTAAAGTCTATCAACGTTCGTAGCCAAATCATCAACTTTGAGCAATTTTTCTTCAACCAAAGCATTAAAATTCTTTTGAGAAATCATAAATTATTTCACACTATTCTCAAAATCAGAGGGCATCTTATTAACATTACCATAAGAATTATTTTAGGAATTTCCATAATTATTAGAGGAATTACTAGGGAACGGTCTAGAATTAAAATTTCCTCTATAAGCATTGTTTCCAAAACTATCCCTACCAACAAAATTCACATCCATAGATTCATTATTATTCTCAATCAAAGTAGACAAAGGAATATCATTGGGATCAAGAGGAGTATTTTTAGTAGCAATCATTTTCATAAGTTCATCCATCTTTCCACTCAAAACATTGATTTCTTCTATAACATGCACTTATTTACTAGAAGATCTTTCGGTGTGCCATTGAGAATAATTTGCCATAATATTATCAAGAAGTTTTCTAGCATCTCCTAACATCATTTCCATAAACGTGCCTCCCACGGCCGAATCTAAGAGATTTCTAGAAGCAAAATTCAAACCAACATAAAAATTTTGTATGATCATCCATAAATTCAAATCATGAGTAGGGAAATTGCGAATCATCAATTTCATTATTTCCCAAGATTGGGCAACATGCTCATGATCAAGTTGTTTTAAATTCATAATATCGTTCCTAAGAGTAATAATCTTAGCGGGAGGAAAATACTTAGAGATAAAAGCATCTTTGCACTTGTTCCAAGAATCAATACTATTTTTAGGCAAAGACGAAAACCAAATTTTAGAACGATCTCTAAGTGAAAACGGAAATAACTTCGATTTAACAATATCGTTATCCGTATCTTTCTTCTTTTGCATATCACACAAATCAACAAAGTTGTTTAGATGAGTAGCGGCATCTTCACTAGGAAGGCCAGCGAATTGATCTTTCATAACAAGATTCAGCAAAGCAGTATTGATTTCACAAGACTCAACATCATTAAGAGGAGCAAGCGGAGTACTAAGGAAATCAATATTATTGGTATTCGAGAAATCACACAATTTGGTATTATCTAGCGCCATGGCAACAAGTAATCCAACACACAAGCAAACAGAAAAAGGCAAGTGAAAGAGAGAGGAGGAGATTGGGAAGGAGAGGGCGAATAAAACGGCAAGGGTGAAGTGGGGGAGAGGAAAACGAGAGGCAAATGGCAAATAATGTAAATGCGAGGGAGATGGGTTTGTGATGGGTACTTGGTATGTCTTGACTTGAGCAAAGACCTCCCCTGCAACGGTGCCAGAAATCCTTCTTGCCACGTCTTGAGCTTGCGTTGGTTTTCCTTGAAGAGGAAAGGGTGATGCAGAAATAGTAGCGTAAGTATTTCCCTCAGTTTTTGAGAACCAAGGTATCAATCCAGTAGGAGGCTCCTCAAAAGTCCCACGCACCTACACAAACCAACAAAGAACTCGCAACCAACGCAATAAAGGGGTTGTCAATCCCTTCACGGCCACTTGCGAAAGTGAGATCTAATAGAGATAGTATGATAAGATAAATATATTTTTGGTATTTTACAAGATAGATGCAAAAAGTAAAGATGCAAATAAAAGTAAATTGGAAGCAAATATGATAAGAGATAGACCCGGGGGCCATAGGTTTCACTAGAGGCTTCTCTCGAGATAACATAAGTATTATGGTGGGTGAACAAATTAATGTCAAGCAATTGATAGAAAAGCGAATAATTATGAGATTATCTAGGCATGATCATGTATATAGGCATCACGTCCGCAACAAGTAGACCGACTCCTGCCTGCATCTACTACTATTACTCCAAACATCGACCGACTCCTGCGTGCATCTAGAGTATTAAGTTCATAAGAACAGAGTAACGCCTTAAGCAAGATGGCATGATGTAGAGTGATAAACTCATGCAATATGATATAAACCCCATCTTTTTATCTTCGATGGCAAAAATACAATACGTGTCTTGCAACCCTTTCTATCACTGGGTAAGGACACCGCAAGATTGAACCCAAAGCTAAGCACTTCTCCCATGGCATGAAAGATCAATCTAGTAGGCCAAACCGAACTGATAATTCGAAGAGACTTGCAAAGATAACTCAATCATACATAAAAGAATTCAGAGGAGATTCAAATATTTCTCATAGATAAACTTGATCATAAACCCACAATTCATCGGATCTCGACAAACACACCGCAAAAAGAGATTACATCGAATAGATCTCCACAAGAGAGGGGGAGAACATTGTATTGAGATCAAAAAGAGAGAAGAAGCCATCTAGCTAATAACTATGGAACCGAAGGTCTGTGGTAAACTACTCACAACTCATCGGAAGGGCTATGTTGTTGATGTAGAAGCCCTCCGTGGTCGATTCCCCCTCCGGCAAAGCGCCAGTGAAGGCTCCAAGATGGGATCTCGCGGATACAGAAGGTTACGGCGGTGGAAATTGTGTTTCGGGTGCTCCCTGGATGTTTTCGGGGTACGTAGGCTTATATAGGAGGAAGAAGTACGTCGATGGCCGCCCGAGGGGCCCATGAGACAGGGGGGTGCGCCCTATAGGGGGGGCGCCCTAACCTCTCGTGGCCGCCTCGACTGCTTCTTGACTTGCACTCCAAGTCCTCTGGATCACATTCGTTCCAAAACTCACGCTCCTGAAAGTTTCATTCCTTTGGACTCCGTTTGATATTCCCTATCTTCAAATGTTGAAATAGGCAAAAAAACAGCAATACGGGCTAGGCCTCCGGTTAGTAGGTTTGTCCCAAAAATGATATAAATGTGTAAAATAAATCCCATAAACATCCAAAAGGGGTAATATAATAGCATGGAACAATCAAAAATTATAGATACATTGGAGACGTATCAACAACTTGTCTATGTTAGAGAATGTTCTTGATGACCCCCTTCCTATTGATGATAGCTTTCCTGATGAACAATTAGCGGTCGTTAATGCTTGTCGTACTGCTCCGTCGTATGCTGATTATGCTAATTACATTGTTGCTAAGTTTATACCTCCTAGTTTCACATACCAGCAAAAGAAAAAGTTCTTTTATGATTTAAGACATTACTTTTGGGATGACCCACACCTTTATAAAGAAGTAGTAGATGGTGCTATTAGACGTTGTGTACCTTAGCTTAAACAGGAACAGATCCTACGCAAGTGTCACTCTGAATCCTATGGAGGACACCATGCTGGAGATAGAACTGCACACAAGGTACTGCAATCCGGTTTTTATTGGCCTACTCTCTTCAAAGATGCTCGTATGTTTGTCTTATCTTGTGAGGAATGTCAAAGAATTGGTAACATTAGTAGACGACAAGAAATGCCTATGAATTACTCTCTTGTTATTGAACCGTTTCATATCTGGGGCTTTGATTATATGGGACCCTTTCCTTCCTCTAATGGTTATACACATATTTTAGTTGTTGGTGCTTACGTTACTAAGTAGGTAGAAGCTATTCGAACTAGTAGTGCTGATCATAACACTTCTATTAAGATGCTTAAAGAAGTTATTTTTCCGAGGTTTGGAGTCCCTAGTGGTTTTCATGGTCAGGGAGTGAAGAAGGAATACAAGAGTCGATCCAGTTTAACTTGGAATTTTTTCACCTCAAGAAAATTCATTTTAGTCAAGCATAACTCATTTTTACACTTCTCTTTTGATAGATATAAGGAGGCGGAAAAGTTCTCCTTTAGTCATCTTTACATGTATAATTTTGTCTTGTGGTGCTGTTTTGAGATAAACCTCCATAACTGATATGGTCGTAATTAAGATCCCGAGTCATTGCTCTAAAAATAGCTTCTGCTCACAGGTCACTGAAACTAGATCCTGCGATGTTATTTTTATCTCAAATCAAACTCATAAGATCAAGGGAGTGCTTATCGCATAATCCCTCCATTCTAGTGGATAAGGTGTGCACGCATTCAGATTGTCATCTTTGACCAGAAATTAGAGAAATGATATAATTTTTATGATTTAAAAATTATACCATTGAAAACTCTTCCGAATATGAATACAGCTGTATAATTTTTTCCACATATAATTCAAATTTGATTGGTCTAATTTGTGGTCGAAGTTCAATTTCGAAATGTGTGCACGCCTTATTCACTGAAATGGAGGCAGTAGGCGACTGAAAGCTTTCTTTATTGTGGTAAATCTCCACCACTCTTAGATCCTCATATTACGGCTCTCCTATTCTCAAACCAAATTATATTTTTTGAGAGAATTGACTGAAACTTAAGGACTTTTTAGGTGATTGTTTATTAGCCATTCTATAAGTAGAGTTAGGGGGCACGCAGTTATGTTTTTCTTTCCATTTTGTGACTCATTTTTGTATTAGGATGGATTTTTTGCATGGTAATACGTCTCATTCATATCATAAAGATTAAAGTACAAGTCACGTAAGGACAGACATGACAAAACTGAAAAGATAGCAGAACATCTCTGAGCTTGACACCAACGCCCAAGACCTGCCTCCGGCACCACGACAGCAGCTACCGAAGAAAAGAATGATGAATCACCTCCTCACCCGAGCTCGATGCGGCTCCATCGCTGATATGCAGCTTTGCGGACCTCGAAGGTAGCTCACTAAAAGTGAAGCCCTTACAGTTGATAAAATCAGATCGGGGCAACACCCCGGACACGCCATCTAACTCCAGATCTGGCTTCACACCGCCACTAAGACGTCGCAGAAGGAAACCATATCTACCATCCACGAACCATGAACCCAGCACATGTTTCGTCTTCCAGATGTCGACGATGCAGACCACAATCTGCATCCACTCTTGGACTACCTCCCAAGCTCCGCGTCGACGCTGGAGCAAACGTCGTCACAACGGTGGAGGCCGAGGACACAGGTCCACCACGAGGATGCCGAGGCCACCACGCCATCCTTTCTTGAACAGACTGGTTTCCAAATCCGTCCCCAACCATAGGACCGATGGCCTTGTCAAGGAAGGATCCGAAGAATCTTTATTCAGCATTATCATCGTCCCCGCCGATACAAAGACGATGAACAACCTAAAAATCTAGACTACGAGGGAGTAAAAATGATCCACACGCGTGGATCCGGCGACCCCCCCCCCATCACCACCAACGACCGAGGTCGTCGGAGGAGGGAAGCCGCTGGAGGACGGTGCTTGAAGATTGGGTTCTCCTGGTGGCGACTAGGGTTCCAGCCGCCAGGGACAGGAGTTTTGTATTAGGATGGCTGACAGCACCTACTGTGTTGGTTCTCGCTACCAATACCCCCAGTTTTTTTCTTGTTTTGTAGTAAGAAGGTTGTTATACTGCTAGGTGCCTACGTAAGACTCCCTCCGTTGGTTTATTAGGACCCCTCGTATTTAGGATCAAACTTTGACCTGACATTTAACTAATAAAACATAAACAATATGTCACAATAAATATACCGTTGGAATCCTCTTTAGAATACAAATCAAATAGTTTTTTTAGACAATGGGCAGCACACTTTCTCCCTTCCACTAATTCAAAATCTTCTCATTACAAACAATGGTCCTCATAACATCAGGTACACTATTACCGAAAAAGGGTTTCCCCCCGCTTTGTATTCCAAAGCAACCAGCCAACATAGTACTCATCTGACGCTGGGGCGAGCAGCACAACAAGCCCAAAGACAAAAAAAGAAGAAGAAACAGAATACCAACAACGGCAGCTTGACAAAGCGCGGAAGGCCCACCACCACTGGGCCCTTCGGAAACACCCCACCACAGCCCAAGGCGCCGAGTGCCGCATACCAAGCAGCACCTCCAAGAAGGTATGCAACGCCGACGACGCTGCTTCCCAGACAAGTCCTAAGGTTTCCCCTGGTATGCGGAGGAAAGTAGGGGATGGCTACCACCGACGCCCTTCAAGAAGGAATGGTGGCACCCGCCGGTGTCACCGCATCAGCGCCGGATGAACCGGCAAGGATTTCTCTGGCACACCAAACACCACCGCCCATTCGGAGCCAACCATCCAAACAACCACCTAGTGTGCCACTGCGGTTGCGCCGCGCCGCCCACGCCGTCTCACTACAAGAACCACCACGAGGCCGAGAAGACCGGAGAGAAGCGCCACGCGACGAGAGCAGTAGCACCAAGGCCGAGCGGAAGGGAACCACCTCCACAACCATCATGCGAGAAGCTGTGCCTCTCGCACTATCGCGGTAGCCGACCGGACACGGCAGCAGGGCATACCAGGCCACCCCTGGCTCGGCCAGGCCCAAAACGGGCCCGCTAAGCCCTGCCAGCCGTACTGCCGCAAGCGGGCGCCGGTGCCGCCAGCCCCCGTCGCGTAACGCCGCTCCCCTGCATCCCAAGAATCACGCCCTCAACCAGCCCCGCTTCCGGCCCGCCCAAGACCAGATGGGCCTCGTAGGGCCTAGATCTGGGGCGAGCGCCGCCGCCAGGACGTGCCACAGCGCCACCCCGCCGCCAACAACGGGCACCGCCGCCCAACCGCCCGCCTGCCCTGCGACAAGGAACCCCGCCGCCAGCTGGACTGCCGTCGCCTAGGAGCACCCCCCGGTGCAACTCCGCCACGTGCTGGAGCCACCGGGAGGGGAAGGGCAGGAGGGCCGCCGCCACCAGCGACCCCCGGGCCAGGCCGGCCGTGGGCGCCAGCGCCAGCGGCGGGAGGAAGGGGAGAGGGGGGCTGGGGGCGGGAGAGAAGGTGCACGGCTGGCTGCCCGCAGGGGGAGGGGGCGACGCGATCGCGAGAAAGGGTCTCTAGACCCAAACAAGCACTAGTAGAAAACAGGGCTATCGTTCGGGCCTGGCCAGCCCAGTAGTCCCGGTTCTTCACGAACCGGGACCCATGGGGGGTATTAGACCCGGTTCATGAGCCCAGGGGCCGGCCGAGGCCTTGTGGGCATTGGTCCCGATTCGTCTGGACCCATTTGTCCCGGTTCTAGGCACGAATTGGGACCAATGGACCTTGCTCCTGGCCCACAGCCATTGGTATCGGTTCATGCCTTGAATTGGGGTAGAATGGGGGGCTTTAGTCCTGGTTCATGCCACGAACCGGGACAAATAATTTTCCTATATATACCCATCGCCGTGGCAGAGCACTCCATAATGCTCTGTTTTTTCAATCCGGCGAGGAGAGGGCATTTGGATGCTCTAGTTCACCTCCTATGCACATGAGGTGTTCGATGAAATGCCCGAGCTACACTAGTTAAGCTTTCTCCTCTCGAAGCTCGACCTCGGAGCTCCATTTTTCCCGAGATTTGTCTAGATTCAGCGGTCCGTCACGCCCCGTCCCCGTTTTCATAGCCGTTGATCGCCCACGCCGATCTCGTCACCGGCACCACCGTGGTGAGCCTCTTGTTCTTATCTTCTTTCTGATACTTGTCTGATTTTCTTACTTTAGATAGATATTTGTCTGATTTTCTTACTTTTGACACACATAATTATATATAATGCACGCAGATGAACCAGCAATGGATGTATAGTGATAGACACACCTCTCAGTACATAAAGGGTGTGCATAATTGGCTGAGGCAAACAAGAAGAATGGTTTTATGTGTTTTCCATGCACTAAATGTGGGAATACGAAGTCTTACTCTGACCGGAAAATCCTTCACATCCACCTGCTTTACAAGGGTTGCATGCCACACTATAATGTTTGGACAAGGCACTGAGAAATAGGGGTTATGATGGAAGATGACAAAGAAGAAGAGGACGATGACAACTATGTGCCCCCTGAATATGGTGATGCTGCAACGGGGGGAGCCGCTGAAGATCAAGAGGAACCAGACGATGTGACCGATGATGCTGCAACGGGGGAAGCTCCTGAAGATCAAGAGGAACCAGACGATGTGCCCGATGATGATCTCCGCCGGGTCATTGTCGATGCAAGGACGCAATGTGAAAGTCAAAAGGAGAAGCTGAAGTTCGATCGCATGTTAGAGGATCACAAAAAAGGGTTGTACCCCAATTGCGAAGATGGCAACACAAAGCTGGGTACCGTACTAGAATTGCTGCAGTGGAACACAGAGAATGTTGTGCCTGACAAAGGATTTGAGAAGCTACTGAAAATATTGAAGAAGCTTCCAAAGGATAATGAATTGCCTGACAGTACGTACGCAGCAAAGAAGGTCGTATGCCCTCTAGGATTGGAGGTGCAGAAGATACATGCATGCCCTAATTACTGCATCCTCTACCATGGTGCGTACAAGGATTTGAACGCATGCCAGGTATGCGGTGCATTGCGGTATAAGATCAGACGAGATGACCCTGGTGATGTTGACGGCGAGCCCCGCAGGCAGAGAGTTCCTGCGAAGGTGATGTGGTATGCTCCTATAATACCACGGTTGAAACGACTATTCAGAAATAAAGAGCATGCCAAGTTGATGTGATGGCACAATGAGGACTGTAAGAAAGACGAGAAGTTGAGAGCACCCGCTGACGGGTCGCAGTGGAGAAAAATCAAGAGAGAGTACTGGGTTGAGTTTGCACGTGACCCAAGGAACGTATGGTTTGGTTTAAGCATGGATGGCATTAATCCTTTTGGGGAGCAGAGCAGCAATCACAGCACCTGGCCCGTGACTCAAAGTATGTATAACCTTCCTCCTTGGATGTGCATGAAGCAGAAGTTCATTATGATGCCAGTTCTCATCCAAGGCCCTAAGCAACCCAGCAACGACATTGATGTGTACCTAAGGACATTAGTTGAAGATCTTTTACAGCTGTGGAATGGAAATGATGTACGTGCGTGGGATGAGCGTAGACTGGAGGAATTTAACCTGCACGTGTTGCTGTTTGTAACCATCAACTATTGGCCCGCTCTCATTAACCTTTCAGCACAGACAAACAAGGGATACCATGCATCCACGCACTGTTTACTTGACACCGATAGTATATACCTGGAAAGTTGCAGGAAGAATGTGTACCTAGGCCATCGTCGATTTCTTCCGACCAACCATCAATGTCGAAAGAAAGGCAAGCATTTCAAAGGCGAGGAAGATCACCGGAAGAAGCCGGCCATGCGTACCGGTGATCACGTACTTGCTATGGTCAATGATTTACACGTAATCTTTTGAAAGGGTCCTGGCGGACTAGCTGTTCCGAGTGACGCTGAGGGACACGCACCCATGTGGAAGAAGAAATCTATATTTTGGGACCTTCCCTACTGGAAAGACCTAGAGGTCCGCTCTTCGATCGACGTGATGCATGTGATGAAGAACCTTTGCGTGAACCTGCTAGGCTTGTTGGGCGTCTATGGGAAGACAAAAGATACAGCTGAGGCACGGGAGGACCTGCAACGTTTGCACGAAAAAGACGGTATGCCTCCAAAGCAGTATGAAGGTCCTGCCAGCTACGGTCTTACCAAAGAAGAGAAGGAAATCTTCTTTGAACCCTGCTTAGTATGAAGGTCCCGGCTGGCTTCTCGTCGAATATAAAGGGAATAATAAATATGGCAGAGAAAAATTTTCAGAACCTAAAGTCTCATGACTGCCACGTGATTATGACACAACTACTTTCGGTTGCATTGAGGGGGCTTCTATGGGAAAACGTCCAATTAGCCATTGTGAAGCTATGTGCATTCCTCAATGCAATCTCTCAGAAGGTGATCGATCCAGAAATCATACCAAGGCTAAGGAGTGATGTGGTGCAATGTCTTGTCAGTTTCGAGCTGGTGTTCCCACCATCCTTCTTCAATATCATGACGCACGTCCTAGTTCATCTAGTTGACGAGATTGTCATTCTGTGCCCCGTATTTCTACACAATATGTACCCCTTTGAGAGGTTCATGGGAGTCCTAAAGAAATATGTCCCTAACCGCGCTAGGCCAGAAGGAAGCATCTCCATGGGCCATCAAACAGAGGATGTCATTGGGTTTTGTGTTGACTTCATTCCTGGCCTTAAGAAGATAGGTCTCCCTAAATCGCGGTATGAGGGCAGACTGACTGGAAAAGGCACGCTTGGAGGGGAGACAATAATATGCAGGGACGGATATTCTTGGTCTCAAGCACACTACACAGTTCTACAGAACTCTACCTTGGTGACCCCTTATGTCGATGAACACAAGAACAGTCTGCGCTCCAAACACCCGGAGCAGTGCGACGACTGGATTACATGTGAACACATCAGGACTTTCAGCAGTTGGTTGGAAACACGTATCAGAGGTGAAAACACCATTTGTGATGAGTGGTACTCGTTGTCCAGGGGACCATCTTTGACTGTAATGATTTGGAAAGGATACGAGATTAATAGGAATACATTTTACACGAACGCCCAAGATCAAAAGAGCACCAACCAAAACAGCAATGTTCACTTTGATGCAGCAACCGAGAGGGGAAAGGACACATATTATGGTTACATAGTGGACATATGGGAACTTGACTATGGAGTAGATTTTAAGGTCCCTTTGTTTAAATGCAAATTGGTCAATCTGTCAGGAGGCAGGGTACAGGTAGACCCACAGTACGGAATGACAACAATGGATCTGAACAATCTTGGGTACACTGACGAACCGTTCGTCCTAGCCAATGATGTGGCACAAGTTATCTATGTGAAGGACATGTCTACCCGACCGAGAAAAAGAAAAAATAAGGAAGCGAATACATCATACGATGAGCCAAAGCGCCACATAGTTCTTTCAGGAAAAAGGGGCATCGTGGGAATGGAGGGCAAGACAGACATGTCTGAAGATTATGATAAGTTTCATGAAATTCCTCCCTTGAAAGTCAAGGCTAACCCAAGCATCCTGATAAATGATGAAGATTATCCATGGTTATGGCGCAATAAGGAAAGGACACAAGCGAAGAAAAAGTGAAGACTTTGTCCACACCTATTATGATGATACCATGCCAACTTTCAACCTTTTCGTAGTTCATTTGAAATGCCTATTGTAACAGACGAGTTTCCGTATGAAATCCTAATACTTCGAAAGAGATTGTCCGTTTTGTACATGAAGTGCATCCAGTTTTTGCCGTAACCCACTCAACTTTCTTGCACGTGCTATGTGGATGAAATGATGATACCATGCCAACTTCCAACCTTTTCAGAGTTCATTTGAATTGCTTTTCAATTTCAGGGTCTTATAGCTCAAAATAATCAGTAAATGCATGAAAAATAACAAATGAAGTCAGAAAAGGTTGAAAATTGATGATGTGGCTTTGAATGGTGCATTTTGAACACACAAAAAGTCATGAGTTCAAATAAGTTTTAAAAAATGAAATCCCTGTGTAATAGATGAGTTTCCGTGTGAAACCCTGATACTTCGAAAGAGATTGTCCATTTTGTACAGGAAGTGTATCCAGTTTTTCCCATAACCCTCTCAACTTTTTAGCACATGCTATGTGGGTGAAATGATGATACCATGCCAACTTTTAACCTTTTTTGAGTTCATTTAAAATGTTTTTCAATTTTAAGGTCTTATAGCTCAAAAAAACCCAGTAAATGCTTTTATAAAACTCCAATAGCAAAAGGAATCAACTAAAAAGCTTTTATAAACCTCTAGTATTTTTTAACTAAAATTATATTAAATGTATGAAACTAAAATTATCAAAGTATTTTCTTTTCAAAACATGAAAAGCAGAACGAATTATCATAAAGAATTTTTTGTTAGAAACTTTAGTAGCAAAAAGAATTTTCATAAAGATATTTTTATAGAAACTAAAATAACAAACTTTGTTTTTGTATATAATGATAAAAACGCAGTAATATTAAATAGTAGGAAAAAGAATCACTCAAAATATATTTTTATAGTGAAGTTATTCACAAACTAGTGATTCACACAAATTTTAAAGAATTAAAATTTAAACTATTCAAATTTGCAAACTAATGGAGTAACAGAAAAATTATAATTATTCTGAGCTAAAATCAAAAAGAATAAAAAAAGCAAAAATCAAAAGAAAATAAATAATTCAAAAAACTAAAAAAATACTGGAACAAATAAAAAAGGTCACCTAATGGGCCACACAGCCTGCATACGACTAGAAACCCATCTGTACATGGACCAGGATGCATGCCCGCATGCCCAATAGGCCCAATACGGCAGTGAAAAGGGTAGGCAACTAATGCCTGCATATTAGAGAGGAGCTCAGCACCTGAGCTGCACCGCAGCTTATAAACAGGTGCTGAGCTCTCTCAGCTAGCAAGGTGGGACTAAACTTCCCACCGCACCGCGCCAGCACAAGGCCTTTGGTCCCGGTTGGTGCCACCAACCGGGACTAAAGGGGTGCATTAGTCCCGGTTGGTGGCACCAACCGGTACCAATGCCCCCACCCCCCTTCAGTCCCGGTTGGTGCCACCAACCGGGACCAAAGCCCTTTGCTTCCCGCCCTTTGGGCTGCTGAAAAGAGGCCTTTGGTCCCGGTTGGTGGCACCAACTTGGACGAAAGATTGCATTCATCCCGGTTTGTCTCACGAACCGGGACCAAAGGCCTCGTCTATATAACTGGCTCTCATGAAAATTTCATTCAGTTCGTTCTTCCCCGCCCCGACACTGCCAGGCTGGCCCTCTCCGCCTTGCCATCGCCGTCGCCGCCTCGCGCCGTCCTGTGCCGCCCCGACGCCGTCCCGCGCCGCCCCGACGTCGTCGCCGCCCCGTGCCCCGTGCCCCGCGACGCCGCCGGCCCTGCCTCACTCGTCGCCCGTCGCCGCACCGCCCCTCACCGTCGCCTGTCGCCGTGCCGCCCCTCACGCATCGTCACCGTCGCCGTCCCCTGCCCTTCGCCCTCACCGCGCCCCTCACGCCGTCGCTATCCCCGTGAGCTTATATGAATTTTGCTAATTTAATTAGATGTGTAGTTAATTTAGATGTGTAGTTAATTTAAATGTGTAGTAATTTTGATGTGTAGTTAATTGAGTTAGATTTTGTTCATAGATTTTTTTTGTTAGATTTTTTTTATTATTGTGTTAGATTTTTTTCTGTTCATAGATTTTTTTTGGTGATATTATTGTTGAATATGCATGTTTGTATGTTCATTTATATGCAAAGATCGAATATGTCATTTTTTTATGGTTCTTTCTGTTCATAGAATTTTTGTGATTTTTTTCTGTTGTAATTTTGTTCATAAAATTTTAGTGATTTTTTTCTTCATAGAATTTTCTTTATCAATTTATGTATATGTTCATATTGTGTATGTATAGGAAAATTGTGTATGATCAAAGTCATTTATGTATATGTTCATATTTAGAAGAAAAAGCAGGATAAGAAAAAGGAAAATAAGAAGAGAAAATGTTTAATACAATTAGTTAGAAAAATAATAGAACTAGTTAAACTAGTTTATTTTTAGTAAGTACTACTTTATTTTATTTATAATAAGTGCTTAATATATAGTTGAACTAGTTGATTTAATAAACTACTTTATTTTACTATAGAAGTAGTTTATTTTTAGTAGTACTACTTTATTTATTTATAGTAAGTGCTTAGTAGTTGAACTAGTTGATTTAATAAAACTACTTTATTTTACTATATATGGAAGTAGTTTTTTTTCGCAAGAAAGTTAATAGAACTAGTTTAATTTTTTTAGTTCAAGCAATTAATCCCGCATCGACGTCGATGATGCCTATACCGCATCCTCGTCGTCGACTTGGCGGTGGAGGCTTGCTTGATCAGGACCATGTCCGGGACTGGGCTCCGCCGGGCTGGTATTGGGAGGTGCTACCTTCCGGGGGGTAGGTTGGTGAGGAGCCAGCCAGTTGTTGACACGATCCTTGTTTGGTGGCGGTCGCGTGGGCCAGTGACGGTGCCGAGGCTTCCGGACACCACTGAGGTGGTACGTCACCGTGTCAGCGAGGAGGACGAGCACGTCCGTCGCTACATGGTTGCGTTGGAGGGCAGGTTCGACAATACTTGGCAGGTTCTTCAGGGATCTCACTGGAGCTATGATCCTGTGATGGTTTCTTATCTTTGGGTGTCCACCGCCCGCGACGATATCCGTCGGGCGCTACGGTTCTAGCTGTGTATTAGCGATGCTATATGTATGATAGTATTCGAGGAGCATTAGTGATAATATTCGACGATGTACGAACACAAGAGATGATGTACTTTTGCTTATAATTGAATGCATGCTAATTTGAATACTAATTTATTTTACGATTTGGTTTTCTTATTGAATGCTCATATTGGAAAAGTACTCTTACTTTGAATGCTAAAATTGGAGAGCACTATGCAGAAATCTAGGAGCCCCCTCCATCATCCACGCCGTCGTGGGGGTAGCTTCTCCTTCATTCCAGTGTGCTAGACAATTTGGTGCAATAATGCACTCGGGAATGAAAGGAGGAGCTACCATCACCGATAGTCAACCCGTGATTAATAAAAATGATCTAATTTAGGGTTTTAGTATATATATTTAATTGTACAAGTTTAATATTTGAATAATGAACATAGGCCGAAAATGTCGTACTCGGACGACGAAAACCGACCAGGGGAGTGCGACTGGTGCCACAAAGACCGAGGTATGTGCGCCAGGTTCCTTGAGCTGGACGAAGATCGGCGCTTCAGAATTAAGCTTGAGGAGATCTTCGATGTTGAAACGGTACGCAACGACGACAATAGTTTTTTTTCGTAATTAAGCACGACTTCAACTATTTTAACATGTATTTTTCATCTTTTCCAATTCGACTACCTTATCCCATCTTGGAGAGGATGGGGTTTGAAGACCATGAAAGTATGGAAATCAAAAAAAAATCACCTAAGGACCCATCATGGTGTGGATTTTGAAGTAAAGCTGTATAATTCTGAGAGTATAAACCATTTTGGTTGCAAAAATTGGGAAGCACTTTGCAAGATGTATGGTTTTGATGAGGGTATGCTTGTCACCATGGATCTTGGTGATCCTAAAATCGAGCAAGACAATATGGACATTTGGGTCCTTGTTGACACACTTCCAGTTCTTCCCCCATGTGAGCTTCTCAAACATAGTTATTAAGTAATTTATATTGTTTATTTCAAAATAGTTGACAACTTATTTCCATTGACAGCTTATTTTCATTCTTCAAAGAATATGTGAAAGATGGTAGACAAAACCCACTACACAGATGGCTCCAAATTAACTTATAAGGAGAAAAATCATCTGATCGCATTTTGTACTGATCTTGAGAATTAAAATATCTACAATCAAACTCCTCAACATTATGGTCAATACGTGCCACTAGTGCACGTGTTGAACTACGGTAACTACCATGGAGATACCCTAGTAAGATTTTTACTATAATGACATCCGTGCATCTTTTGCATACTTCTAAAACTAGTACATCATTACTAACTACGAAGTTATTACTATGTTTTTCAACAGATAATCCTGAATGATTGTGTGCCTCATCTGATGTATACGCATGGTTGCCTTGATGTTTTGAACGTACAACCAGGTCATCCTACGAATCTCAACTGTCCATACCGGATTTCTAAAAAAAGTGGAGACATGACAATCAAAGAATGGAAAAAAAATGTATGGACAGTCGTAAGGAGGTTCTTGGAAGCAAAAGGAAGCGAAGCGCAAGAATTGGAGACAGGATGATCTCCATTCTTCATAATGGAGAGTCAGGGTCTATATTGTTTTATGCTATTTTACCTAAGGGTGTTTAGGTCCTAGCTGATACTCATGATTATGTGCTAAGAACAATTAAGTAGGGTTGGGTTCGATGACTATGAGGATGATGATCGTATGACTTGTTATTAATAACGAGTAGAAGTTGTATGATGATGCATGATTAGTAGGACTTGTTATTATATATGATGATGTATGATGCGAGCATGAAGAGTTATTATATATCAGCGGGTGAAATGAACGTAGCAGTAGCGTTGGTAAACCAAGCACGAAGATATAAGAAAGCACACTTCTCTCTATTAGCTAGCTAATAACAACCTAAATTAACTCCCAAAACCCCTAAACCAGCCCCTTTCAAAAAAACCTCAGCTCCAGCCAGCTGCTGACGCGTGGATGCCTTTTGGTCCCAGTTTATGTCACCAACCGGGACCAAAGGCCCCCCTGCCTGGGCTTCCCGCAGTGGCCACGTGGAGGCCCATCTGTCCCGGTTCGTGTAAGAATCGGGACTAAAGGCCAAGGGCATTAGTACCGACCTTTTAGTCCCGGTTCTTAAACCGGGACAAAAGGCCCTTATGAACCGAGACAAATGGTCCTTTTTCTACTAGTGAGGTTGTTCTCACAAATGTATAGACCCTCTGTCAGGTACACTATTATACCACAGGACCTAGCATCATGTTCAACAGATTTTGCCAAAATACGGGCTATCTCATTACTACAGTGATTTACATGCTTGAACTTACAAGATAAAAAGATTGATGCTCTGATCTTGATATCTCTGATGATGGCGCCTATTGGGGGTCTGTCAAAGCTTGAACTTTGCACCTTATGTATCAAAGATAAGCAGTCTGAAGCTACTTCAATCTTCTGGAAACCTGAGTTATTGGCGAAGACAAGGGCCTGGCGCAAGGCAAGGGCTTCAGCCACTTATTGGACTTGCACATGATCCAAAACACCCCGATTTTCTGCCTGCACAGATCGTTGGTGATCATGCATGAACCACAGCACTATAACCCGCTTGACTAGAGTGGGCAAAAATCGCCCATCAATACTCTTTTTAGGATATAAATCATATTTTGTTAATCATATAGATGGTCAAAGTTTGATCCAAATTACGAGGGGGCCTAATAAACCCGGACGGAGGAAATATATGATCTGCTGCTGTCCTGCAACATGGAATTACTACTTAAAGTTTTTTTTTCATGACTCATTTATTTATGTTGACTTGCCTCAGTCCGGCTATGTATTCCAACCTGCATTGCAAACTACAATTCTAACATACTAAAGCGAGTCTTTGCTGTCAGATGTTTTGAATTTTAGTTGAGATCAATGATCAATAGTACAAATGTGATGATGCTATTAATTACTGAAACTCAAGAAGTTCTCTGTAAAGATGAATTTGAGGGGGCACCTAGTTTTCTTTCCTTTCCTTTTTGTACATTATTTCTGTAGTAGAATATCATATGACAACTAGTATATTGGTTCTCACTGTCAATACCTCCAGTTTCTTTCTTTTTTTTAAAGTTAGAAGTTTGTTATACTGCTAGGTGCATATATACTAATACTAGTACCAAGGTAGTATATGAACTCCTGCAACACGAAGGTCCCAGTTCTGAAGTTTTTCACGTCTCATTTCTTTGTGGTGACTTGTCTATGTCTGGCTATGCATTCCAACTTCTATTACAAATTCCAATCTAAGCACAGTGAAGCGAGTGTTTGCAGTCATATATTGCAGATTCTGTTGAGATCAATATTACCAATGTGACAATGCTATTCTGCAAGATTCTTCTTTGGTGCCTAAACTTCAATCTTACCTGTTTAGGTTCGACGGGGCCATACATAATCAGATCGGCATTGCTATTTCAATGTAACAGCGATTTCAATAGCTTGGAGTCCTCACGGACGTGATCGCCTTGCCTACAAGACAACACAATCTACATTGCTTCACCTGGCTGTGGTCATATCAATGTTTCGGTTAATTAAGTGTAACATCAATGTGGACCTTCACTGCCTAAGAACGTGACATTGAAACTATGAGCTCCTATAAATCGACAGCTGTGTTAAAAGCTAGCTGTTGTGTATTTTCAAGTCAGATTTTTTTTCTTAGTTATTAGTTAGAGTTGCTATAACAGGCACAGTCTGACTAATGGCAAAATGGTCAACTGAAAACGAACGCAAGAACAATATAAGCAGCAACAACCTACAGCTGGAGGTTGGTGCTGCTATACGGTGCCCTCGGGGCACTAAGTTCGGATGACCAGTAGAAGTAACGATAATTTGTTCCTGGTGAAATCTTGAATATGCACAAACTGGGTGGAAAATTTTATCGGTTGTCTGATCTTTTGTCCCTTTTTCTTCAGATTTGCGGAGCTGTAGTCTGAGCAGCATTCTTGAGTCCATAGTGCTTTGTGATTTCAATAATGTGCATTTCTCCCATCTGTGATCGCTTTGCTTGCTGACAATCTACAGGGCTTCACTTTGCAGTGATAATGTCTATGTTTTTCTTCCTTGGATGCTACTTCTTGCTTCGGTTAGTTCAAAGCAGTGGTGTGGCTGTTCCATGGCTATAAGATTGTCACAATGAAATTAAGAGTTCGTATCAACAACACCTGTGGTAATGCTAACTGATGTACTCCATATTTATCAAGTGGCCTCTTTAAAAACTAATTAGAGTAATTATAACAAGGAGAATATAACAATTGGCCAACCCAAGAGGCCAAGACAAGCACTGGAGCACTATACCGTAAGCAGCATGGATCTACCGCCGGTTGCTTGTTATTGCTGAGCGTGGTTTCATCGTAGTATAATAATACAGTTATTATAACAATAAATCTTTTTTTACAGGGAATTATAACAACAAATCTTATGGTCAGTTGGGTTGTATATTTGTATGTTTTGTATCATATCATCGACCTAGGTCCGTATGCTGCCTTTTAAATTCCTTTGGATCACATATTAGATATGTGACGTACAAACTGTGGAAACGTCTTCAATCACCGCTCGTCCGCTTGAAAGGCGATAAGGGAGACAATTGTTCTCCTCATTTTCTCCACGGCGAGGACTTGGAGTCTCGCCCCCACCCTGTTCGATGCACCAGCAACATGAGGATGCAGGACCCTGACTCTCTGCCTTGGCTCTTTAGTTAGGGATGTGTTTTGTATTATTTCTCATGGCATCTCATTAATGGCCGTACCGACGTTCAAAAGAAAGGTTTCCCGAGCGTGTGCTCCATCTTAGTAGCACCATGCCGAAGTCAATGAATCAATGGGATTTGTCCTCAGGCACTCCCTTGGTGTGATGGTGTGGCTGTTAGCATCTTTGATGGCGTCGTCCGTGTAAGAGGGATGACGGCAGTCCATAAACATGGATAGTGGCTTGAGGGTGCTAGATCGGGCGGTCTGCCCTGGCGATATTGACCACATGTGATGAGTTTGGGTTTCAAAGAGCACGATGATGATCCCCGGTTGATGTGCCACATTGACATTGGCTCCACCGCCGATGGGCCTCTTCTTCGATTCAGGAAACCCTTTAGTGCAATGTTGCTCCCTCATATCCTATGACAATGGGCGATAGTGATTGCAGTTGCAAAACTCCCTAGGGTTTTTATTATTTTCTAGGGTTTTCTATAAATATTCAAAGATAGTGTCATCTTTCCGATGTTTTTCATGGTTTCCACTTGTACAACATATTTTTTCTACCAATAAATCTTGCACGGTGACATGTGTTTAATGGATGCATGGTAATTCTTAGAAAAGGAGAACAAGTGAAGACATGTTGAAGATTAAATGCCAGAAAGATTAAATGCCGGCAGAAAACTTAAATACCGCCCTAGTTTGGATGGTTTCCAATTTAAACACTGTATAATTTCCAGCGCAATGAAAAAAAACTCTAGCATTGTGTCTAGCATTTTGAACCTTTTTTGGCACAAGAAGGGCCCGTTAGAAGCCCACTTCGGCAGCACCAAGAAAAAAAATCACTCTCTCCCAGCTCCAGCGGCCAGCAGGCAGCCGCACACATCAGCCGCCGCCGGCAATGCCGCGAGGGTTCCCGGCGGCCACCTGCTCTACCGACTGGTCAGGAGATGGCTTCACCTCTGACGGACCTCCCCGTCCACCTACTCACTACTAGGGAAAACGTTATGCACACAACTTTAGCAGTAGCGCTTGTTAAAAAGGCTCACTACTGCTAGACAGCAGTAGCGCGTGCCAAATAAGCGCGCTGCAGATGCATATATAACAGTAGCGCGTCTCGCTGTAAACTCGCTACTACTAAAATTTCGACCACTAAACCGATGGGCTACACATAGTACTAGCGATCTTTCAGAAACCGCGCTGCCGCTAATATTCTTATAGCAGCGCGTTTACGTGTAAAGCACTACTGCTAACGAAAATAAAATAAAATGAAAAACAAATAGAAAAGTAAATAAAAACGAAAGAAATAGAAAAAGGAAAAATATAAAATATAAAGAAAAATAAACGAAACAGGGAAAAAAAGGATGAAGGAATAGCAGTAGCGCATTTGCGAAAACGCGCTATAGCTAACTTAGCTATAGCGTGTTTTCCCTAACGCGCTACCGTTATTTTTGACTTAACCCAAAAAACGGTTTCCCCCCTACCACCACTTCTCCCCCAAATCCCTCGCCCCACTCTTCGCTGCCGTCTCCGCCACTCCGCCACCGTCTCCTGCCGGCGTCGACGCCGCACTCATCCTCACGGCCGCCGCCCGAGGCCGCCCAGCCTCACCGCCGCCGCCTCTCGGGCCGCCCTCGACCTCACCATCGCCGCCCTTGACCTCACCGTCGCCGCCCTCGACCTCTCCGTCGCCGCACTCGACCTCACCGCCCCCGAGCCCGCCCAGGAGCGCCGCCTCTCGATCCTGAGCCCGCCCTCGCCGCCCCTACCTCTGTCGTCG
>NC_041393.1:713157315-713161121 GCF_002162155.2 Triticum dicoccoides
TTTCTTCCTCTGCCATGTTAGTTAGCAGTAGTAGTAGATGTTAATTAGTACTAGGGTTCATACATAATGATTTTTAGTAGTAGTAGTAGATGTTAATTAGTAGTAGTGATGGTACTAGTTAGCTAGGGCAGTATGGTTAATAGTAGATGTTTTTTAGTTAGGGTAATAATAGATGTTAAGTAGTAGATAATGTTTATGTTAATTAGTTTAATAGGGTTTAGTTTTTGAATTGAGTTTGTTTAACGAGATGTTAATTAGGGCAGTAGGGTTTAGTTTAGAGTAAAGTAATTTAGTTCAGTAGTTAACTAAATATAATCTATATTTGGTTTTTGAATTGAGTTTGAGAGAGCATGAGATTTGTGTACATTTTCTTATAGTGTCAAACGCTAGGACATGCAAATTTGAAGTGGTCAGGATATATGAAATTCCTCAATTGTGTTTGCACATGCATGTTTCGATTGTGCCCAAGTGGCCTTTCGTTGTTTCCAAGGAATGAAGCCGAGTGGCCTATGTTTTGCCGGAATGTTGATTCATTTCCGTTCCGACAAATTTCAGGTTCTCGATTTGTCCACTTTTTAGCAAAGGTCATGCCAAAAATTTTCGTGAATTTCGGCATGACTTGTTCTACAAACTACGACATATCGAGTGCCCGGGATTTGCCGCACCAGGAAGGAGTCAACGTTCCTGCAAAACAATAGGCCTTTTTTATGTCTTATTCATTTTATTAGGTCTAGAATTAATTGACTAGATTTAATTGTAGGAAACATGGCTAGCAACGATGAAGGATAGGGTTCTTGTGATTGCGACGACGTCTACCGGGCGGCAGACGAATTTTTGAGCCTTGCCGACGATCAACCAATGTTGTTGCTGGGCCCACCGGTGGCATCGGGGACTGAGACCGACATGCAAACTGGTGCTGAGACTGAGACCGGCGCTGAGACTGAGACCGACATCGAGACCGGCGCTGAGACTGAGACCGGCGCTGCCTCGGGGAGCGGAGCCGGTGTAGAACCAAAAGCAAAGAGGCAATGGCTTCCTAACAAACTCAGGAATACTAGACTGGTGGTCACAGAGGTGGACGACGACAATTTTGAGCCAAACGCGCCTGAGGAAGTGCGTGCGTGCTACACAATCAAATAGGTTGCATCGTACGGACAACCGCCACCATCAACGATGAGAAACTACAGAAGATAGATAATATGAGGCCCTCCCTCCTAAAGAAGTTTCACCAGATATTCTTGTTCCCGGGCCGGAATGAAAAGGATTATGAAGATCCAGATAAGGACCCGGCAATGAAGAAGATAAACAAACACGCCATGACCAGGTTTAGCGACGTGTTGGCCGCCTGGAAAACAAGGGTGAAAGCAAGGATCATCGACAAGAAGGAACCCTACTCCGAGATTGTAAAGGATAATCCGACAATCACGGAAGAGCAGTTTCGAATATTCAAGGTGGCTTGCGAGGCCGAAGCTGCCAAATAAAGTCTAAGTACATGAAGGGGCTTCAAGAGAGGAATATTGGGAGCCACCACCTCGGAAGCCGTGGTTACGGCGGGAAGAGGTCCAAATGGGCCAAGGAGGACGCGGAAACCGCGAGTCTGGGAATCCCAGACCTCTTGGCGGAGTTCACCATCCCGCAGGAGCGTGACGTCCTCAGGGCCCGGCACTGTTGGGACCCAGTGAAGAAGGTTTACGAGACAAACGTGGTCACGACGGAGTTCATTAGACTGCTGGTAATTTTAGTTTTTGATCAATTCGACTGCACACGTTAGTCATATTTGTAAACGATCCTTGTGCCTTTTGCAGAGAGAGCAGCACAGGATTGCGACCGAAAGCGACTCGCCGTCTGAGGCATTGGCGAGGCCCAAGTGGGACACTCCATTCAACCGGGCGTTGAACATATTGAAACGACTCTCGGTGGAGATTCGACCGTCGTATGGACGCGTGCACGGTGTTGGAGACGGAGCCACGTGGAAGAAGTACTACCGTGAGACCACGGAGGAGAGAAAGGAAAGACGGAGGTTAACTGAAGAAAACATCGACAAGAAGGTTGAGATTGCAGTTGAGAAGAAATCATCTCAGACAGTCGCAATAGCGGTAGCTGCCACAAAACAGATGGTTGTATCTATGTCTACTTCCTTGGTTCCGGCCATTTTCACTTGGACCAGGCAAAATCCAGAAAAAAATGCACCGGACTTTCCCCTTGCTGACTTCTTGGGGAGCAGCTCGACTAGCGTTGCACCAGCACCTGCTCTCGCACCGGCTCCCGCACCTGCTCCCGCACCGGACGTGATCGGCGGTGCTTCGTCTTTGGTTAGCTCGATGCCCTCACGGTATCTGTCACACTGGCCCCCTTCAATAAATGCATCATCCTCCATTTTCATTGCCTTTCGGATGTCTCACGTCACAGACTTTTCTTTGCAGGCTGACGAAACCCCGTGCACCATATTGTACACCATCGGCGACCATAAGGTGGACGTGGGGAAGGCGACGATAATGGAGCCGAAGGAACCATTGTTCCACAGTCGGTCGATCCCCCCGAACATCTTCAAGGTTTCCGTGGCCAGTGTCAAACCGGGCCACGAGAATTTGCCTCCCTCTGATACTAGTGGGGGATGACGACGAGACCCCGCGGCGGCTTAGTGATTGTTGCAATGGGTGGGTCCTGTTGTGGCTAAAGAGTCTGCTTCGTCTGGAGGCGGCCGGGAGCACACCCACGAGCATGCAGCCTCAGCAAGGTATGAACATCAACACCCCACCGACCCAATTAGCGTCGGGTGTCGGGTTGGGTGATAGCGGATGGGGTAAGGAAGAGGCTCCATTAGTCGCTGATGACGTCGCCATGGATGAGGATGAGGATGACGATGGCACTCAACAGTATGTCTATATTGGCGCCTACTCAGGGTTTGAGCATCATGAGTCGGTGCCTGAATTGCCGTCTCCGGAGGCTGAACGTATTATGGACGACCTTCCGGTAGTAAAGAAGTCTAGGAAGAGAGCGAGGAAAGGCAAAAAAGTTGATTCTATGATCCAGCAGCCTCGGCTTCAGGACCGTATAGATATCCCCGGTCAACCAATCCTACCTGCAAGAGCGCTAGGGGCTAGATTCGGCGATCTAAGGAGACTTGATGACGATGTGCTGCGGATAGAGAAAGGCCTCATCGCCTCGAAAGATCCAGGATACCCACTCTACGTGGTTAACGTTCCGCGGCGATTGTCGTACGTCGACTGCTTCCCCGTGGATAAGTTCTTCCTTCGATTCGATTACATATTCGACATGTTTCACGTGAAGAAGCTGGATTTTACTCTTGTCCACCTTTATGCCTTGCACATGAACTACATCATCGGGGTTGAGCAGATACCTCATATCTGTGTCGCTGACCCGTATTACAAGCACGAGGGCTTCTTGGGAGTCTGCGCAAAGCACCGTGAATACGCGAGGGAATACATCATCAGTTTCATGCTCGCCAATAAGGAGAAGGAGGCGATTCTCGTGCACTAGTGCAGAACCGGGCAATAGCACCGGTTCGTAAGGCCCTTTAGTGTCGGTTCCATAACTGGCACTAAAGTGTGGTCACTAAAGGCCCCCCCCCCTTTAGTACCGGTTCTGCACGAACCGGTGCTAAAGGGAAACCACGTGGCACGAGCCAGCTCCGGGGGCCTGGAGCCCTTTAGTACCGGTTGGTAACACCAACCGGTACTATAAGGTTTGGGGGGGTTTAGTTTTATGATTTCTTTTTCATTTAATTTTGTGTTTCCATTTTAATTCTTTTTCGTTTGCTGGTATTTTACGATACTACACATTGT
>NC_041393.1:713161567-713163326 GCF_002162155.2 Triticum dicoccoides
AATTTCTAGTAGAACCAATCATCGAGTTCAACATGATTGTCATGATATTATAAGCGTTCATATATAACACCACAAAAGCAAATCACTTAAGTTCAGAACAAAGAATACAGACATGAAAGGCCAAGTACTAATTAAGAGCAGCATGAAGAACTGGCTAAATCACTCCTGCTAGCTACTCTTTCTCTTGTAAAATAGCATAGAACATGTATAGCTCTCCTGATTGATCATACTGGAGCATGCCGATGAACCTGTCTCCTAATCGTGGGCTGCGCTTCTTATTGCTGCCTCCTAGTACTTCCTTGTGATCATTAACAATTTTCCTCCAATCTTTCACTATTAAGCATTCATCGCTTCTAAAAATCCTGAATGCATTCATGTGCAATGCAGGATATCTTGGCCTTAAGCTAACAATTGACATCTGACCTTTAGTCTCGATCCCCTGAGGCACAACTGTCATCGGGAGTCCCTGTTGAAGAACATCGTATAGTACTTAATTAATATACTCAGCAATGAAAGTTTAAAAAAAATATGTATGCAAAATATGCACTGAGGACAAATAGTAAATATCTTACCATCATTCCTAAATAGATGCGACCGTAGTTCAATACCATCACTATTGGTCGCACGTTTTGAGTACTAACATTTCCAAGTGCAGGAAAAAAAATTGTCTTGACAGTATGAAGATCCTCAAGCCATGAAACATAATGACTTATCTCCTCCCAGTTTAGTTCAGCTCCGGGACAGTAGAAGGTCCTGTCTATCAAGCGCCGGACATGTTTGGTTGAATGGAGATAAGCTGTCAATAGAAATTAGTTGTCAGTTATTTTTAAAATAAGCAATATCAAAGACAAAAATATATTTGAGAAGAACTCACATAATGGTAGAACTGAAAGCGTCTGCACATCGACCCATATGTCTCTATTACCTTCAATATCATCTTCCGAACGAATATCAAAGGTGATAACCATACCAGGCTCAAATGCATAAACCTTGCATAGTGCTTGTCAAGTTTTGCATTCAAAATAGGTGTACATGTGTGCATTGTATACTTTGACGTTGAAAGTATAACCATCATGCTCAATTTTCAGGTAAGCTCTCTTTACCTCCATAGTTTCCATATCTTTGAAACCTATCTTATCCAAGACAAGAATTCTTGCATGGCATGGGATGCGCTAGTAGAATAGCGAAAATTAAAAATTACAAGTCAGGCAAATGAAGCATATATAAGTCATGCTTAATTACGAAAACAGACTTGTCGTTGTGACTTACTGTATCGAATTCGAAAGTCTCATCCAGCTTGATGCTGAATCGCCTACCATCAACAAGGAAATTTCTGTCGCACTGGCCGCGCTCGTCTTCACAGTATGTGCACATACCGAAATTTTTTCCGTCGTCAGACGACATTTCCTAGGTTCATATTAGGCGAAACATTAAACACTTACTAATTCAATTAATTCAACTACTTCTATTAATTCAACTAAGCATTTACTAAAAATAAACTAGTTATATTAATTCAATTAGTTCAACTAAGCATTTACTAAAAATAAACTAGTTATATTAATTCAATTAGTTCAACTAAGCATTTACTAAAAATAAACTAGTTCTATATATTAATTCAACTAGTTCAACTAAGCATTTACTAAAAATAAACTAGTTCTATTAACTTTTCTATCTAATTCATCTAACATTCGACATTAATCTAACATTTATATAAACTCAAAATATATAAAAACATTAAATAAACAGAAAAACTCATTAA
>NC_041393.1:713163651-713172609 GCF_002162155.2 Triticum dicoccoides
ACTAGTTCTATTAACTTTTCTATCTAATTCATCTAACATTCGACATTAATCTAACATTTATATAAACTCAAAATATATAAAGACATTAAATAAACAGAAAAACTCATTAACAAATAATATTTTGATTAGATAATCAAATCTCAGATACGACAATTTTCTTACTAAAAATAAACTAGTTATATTAATTAATCAACTAGTTCAAATCTCATATACCTAAATAAACTAGTTCGACAATTTTCTTACTAAAAATAAACTAGTTATATTAATTATTCAACTAGTTCAAATCTCAAATACCTAGCTAATTAATATTTAATTAAATTTTCTATAAAACAGAAAACGAAAAACATAAAATAAGTAAAAAAGGTGTGTGTGTGTATGTGTGTAGTGTGTGTATATGTGTGTATGTGTATTTACGCCGCCCCGTACGTACGAGCGGGGGCGCCGGCATACGGGGCGAGGGCGTCGGTGTACGGGGCGAGGGCGGCGGCGTAAGGGGCGGGGGCGTCGGCGCGCGGGTGCGAGAGATGTACGGGACCGCGGCGACGACGACGGACGGCGGCGGCGTTCGGGGCGGCGGCGCGAGACGACGACGACGACGGGCGGCGGCGGGGACAACGACGACGACGACGGACGACGGGCGGCGATGACGGGATCGAGCGACGCGCGGCGATGTCGAGAGGTTGGAGACGAAAGTGGGGAGATGTAACTGAAATTTTCGTAAGTGCTATATATATAGGATGGGCCTTTAGTACTGGTTGTAGCCACCAACCGGTACTAAAGGCCAACTTTGGCCAGGCCAAGAGGCGGGAAGTGCAGGCCTTTAGTACCGTTTGGTGGATCCAACCGGTCCTAAAGGGTGATCTTTAGTACCGGTTGTAGCCACCAACCGGTACTAAAGGCCTCGCGCTGCCTTCCCAAAGTTTAGTCCCACCTGGCCGGGCGAAGGGCAGCCGCACTGGTTTATAAACCCAGCCGCGGCTACATCTTTGAACTCCTCTATATAGCAGGCTTGTGGGCCTAAATTCTGCGCGCTGCCCTGTGAGTCTGCTGGGCCTTTAAGGCCTGTAATTGCACGCCCGTGGCCTAGCAGGCCCACAGGGCAGCGCCCCAATTTTTTTATAGTTTTTTCTTTTCTGCTTTATTTTCTTCTATTTATTTCTGCGTAGTTTTTTGTATAGTTTTTTCTTTTCTGTTATATTTATTTTCTTCTATTTATTTCTGAGTAATTTTTCATCTAGTTTGCCAAAATTCAACATTTTCAGAGTTCATTTTGTAGTGATTTTCAATTTCACGGTCATTTTATATTGTTTTTTTCTTTTCAGCTATAGTTTTTTTTCCTGCAATTTTTTCTTTTCTGCAAAACTTGATGGTGAAAGTCTGGAGTTATAACCAAAGTTTAAAAAAAGAAATGCCGACGTGCAATTAGTTTTTGCCATAACAGAAGAAGTCTGGAGTTGTAATAAGTTATTAAAAATAAAAAAGAGGTGCAATGCTCGTTAATTTGCTTCAAGCCTTTCGGAATAGTGTAAACTGCACTGCGCATAGCTCCGTGCAGTCTACCATATTCCTGAAGGCTTGAAGCTAAGCAACGTGAGCATTGAGCCTCTTCTTCATCGTCTCTGCACTCAGGGCTTATAAACTGCTCCTAGTCCCTCTCTCTTCGCGAGGTGGGACTAAAAAACAGCTTACTAAGAAACTGTAGTACTGGTTCATCCATGAACCGGTACTAAAGGTGCTCGTGGGGCCCAGCCTTACCTGACACAACCTCATTAGTACCAGTTCGTGGCACGAACCGGTGCTAAAGGTTCGCCACGAACCGGTACTAAACAGCTCCTCCCGCCTAGCAGTTGGTGCATACTGAACGCAAAAAATATAAGAGCATTTAGATCATGATCTTATATTTCTTTACAGTCTAAATTGTCAATATGATCTTATAACATCAAAAATACTTTGATCATCAATGATCTTTGTGTGTACAATCTGAATTGTCAATATGAGTCATCAACGATTTATAAACCGATGAAGACTCATATTGCGGCCACAAATTCTACACATAGAGTTCAATGAAGACCAAGTGCTTGTGATAGTTTGAGAAATAACATATTTAAGGTGGCAAAAGGCTTGTTAGGGGAGCGAGGTGGGACTAAAAACAGCTTGCCATAACCTCATTAGTACCGGTTCGTGGTACGAACCGGCACTAAATGGTGATGGTGGGGCCATAGCCTGACCACAGGCTGACACAACCTCTTTAAAAGGTTCGCCACGAACCGGTGCTATTGATCGCCGCCACGAACCAGCACTAATGTACACATTAGTGCCGGCTGAAATTCAAACCGGCACTATTGTGCTTCACATTTGACCCTTTTTCTACTAGTGGTGCCTTATCATCCCGTGTAAGTAATCCGCGCGGATATCCTTCCTTCGATTTCAATCATTCATTTGCACGGTGGAGGCCAATTAATTTGAGGTGTACTTATTTTGCGCAGCGGCAGGCGTGCCGTCCTCATCATCCTCTACCCCCGATACTCCCACGCTCTTTACTTGGACTCGTCGAAGAACATTCACAAAAAAGATTACACCCACATCAAGGATGTTCTCGACAGTGCTATGTTTTACTACCAAGCACGGGGTGGAGAGGTCAAGGACAAGAAGAGAAGGGGCGGCAAGCTCGCCTTCAGCCATAAGACCGACTTCTGCTGCATCCAGCAACCGAGTGATTATCTTAATGCTAGATTCTATGTCCTACACCAGATGCGGGAGTACAAAAGGGATCACCAGAACCTTCGCATGTCACCTAGATCCGGTGATGCCCATATTCTGCAATGGGCAAAGGACGTAGGAGATATTGAGGATCATCGACTTCGAGCTGAGTTCTATAATATCCAGCGCGAACTTGCCCAAATCATCATGAAGGAGGTCGTCAGAAAAACAGGGATGTTCTACGAAGAAGGACAAATATCGTTGGAAGACGTCCGAACATGGGTAGCCTCTCAGCGTCTCGACATGAAGCCTTTCACTAAGCTCGGGAACTATCTCCCTGACATCGATGGATGGCACGACATGTTGGAGCGATTGTCGATATATGACAATGTGTCCGTTTAGTCCATATTTTCTGTATGACAAAACTTTGAGTTATGCACGGCGAAACTTTACTTGTGATGTAATTAAACCGTCCTCCTGCTCGACTAGCAAAGATCACTCTAATTAGGGCATTTTGGGTACGATGAACTTTGTTATTTATGCTTATGATATGTTGTTTCTATTTTTGCTAAGTCTGTCTCTTTTTGTTGCTCAACTATATATGTTGCATGTCATCGACTCATGTGACGATGCAGGTGCATAGATCATCGATGGCGAATAAGTGCTACGGCAGGAATATATATACAGTGAGTGGCCGGAGTGTCAGGCCCAGGTGTACCGTTTTCCGGTTTCCGAGGGACAGGCAGTAGTTAGTTTAGGTTCACGCTAATGCGAGAGAGGGATACGAACTCATGTATTCCATAGTTTCGCTCTCACTCAAAGTGATAGCTCTTCTCGCGTATATCATTGTTTAGATGGATGATGATGTATTTGCAAGTAGTCGAGACTTGTATCGCTATTTTCGAGATGATGACGAGAGACCACTTTGTGTTGGATGATGATTATGATGATGACATGATTTGATGAGACTAGTTGTATGTATATGCTATGATTACATTTGTATGTATATGATATGCTAAAGATTATTGTATAAAGCCTATTCAAATACAAAACAAATATGCAGAAAAAAACTAATAAAACTAGTAGTAGCGAGGGGAAAAAAGTTAGCAGTAGCGCCACCTTACCAGTAGCGCTTCCCTGTAAAAAGTGTTGCAGATAATATCAGCAGCGCTCTTCACTGAAGCGCGCTACAGCTATCCATGTATAGCAGTAGCGTGGGACGACAAGCGCTACTGCTACACGTTAGCTGTAGCACCTTATCAGTAGCGCACCATCCCGCACTACTGATAAACCTAAAACCCGCACTGCTACTAGGCTCTTCACTGAGATCCTCATCCGGCTGGCCGACCCGGCTGACCTCACACGCGCCTCCGCGGCATGCGTCACCTTCCGTCGGCTAGCCACTGACGACTCCTTCCTCCGTGCCTTCCGCGGCCTCCACGTCCCGCTCCACCTCGCGCTCCTCAACCTCGGCGGGTTCCACCCAGCCCTCCGCGCCCACCGCCCGCGCGCTTGCCCTCGTCACCGACTTCAAGTTCCCCTTCCTCCCCTCCCACTGCCAATGGATCGTGTGGGACGTCCGCGACGGCCGCGTCCTCCTCTTCCGCAAGATCACAGAAGAAGGGCAGCCCCTAGTCTTCCCGGAGCTCGCTGTGTGCGACCCCTTGCACCGGCGATATGTCCTGCTTCCCCCGGTACCTGACGACCTAGCCGCTTCGGTGGAGCACCGGCTCCCCCATCGTTTCCTCGCTCCCCTCGGCGAGGAGGATGAGGAGCGCCCACGGAAGAGACGTCATTCAGGGTGATTTGTTTGGCACTTGGCAAAACTAAGCTGGCGGCCTTCGCCTTCTCTTCAAGCACGGGACAATGGCGAGATGCTGCGTCCAAGGATTTGAGTGATTTGGGCCTTGGCATGCGTGACTCGGACATGATTTCATGGATGAACCCTTTTTGTCTCAGGCACCATTATGCTTATGGCTGCTTCTACTGGGATTTTCTAGTGGTCAAGCGGAACCTGTTGCTCATGCTTGACATCAGGAGGATGGAGTTCTCCATTGCAGAAGTCCCACCGGGAGGATGGTATAGGGAAGGTGTAGCCATCGTTGAGGCAGGGGAAGGCAGGCTTGGGATGTTTGGTCTCCGTGGTGAACATGAAACTGAATCTGATCTCAGTTATGCCATTGTGCGAAACAATGGTGAGAGTCCCAACCAGTGGCTGATGGAGAAGACAATCTCACTAGATTCTGGGTACCACTATTTTATCAAAGCTGTGACAGAGAGGTGTTTGCTATAGATGAGAACAGAATCCCTGCCAGGTTCACCTATAGAGAAGCCACTCCTTGAGTATTTCACAATGGACATCGAGACATTGCAGCTTCAGAGGGTTTGTGCGAAACGGTTCAAGCTCAGGCTACCCACGTCAAGCATATATGCCTACTTTTTTCAAACCGGGATATATACCAACTTTCCACCATCATTGTTACCTCCACGGACAGTATGAAGTGGTAAAATTTCTATTGCATCCTTGTTATCTCCTTCCTTTGTACTTATCGATCAGCTTATCTAATTCTTGATTGTTCATTATTGCCATTGATTATTCTTGTTTACATGATTTATTAGTATTTGTTTTGTTGTGTGTGTGGGAAAGCTAAGCATGCTTGAGAGCATATCTGTGTTCTGTTATCTTGTTTGTTCCAACTGGCATTTTAATTGAACGAGGTTGGTAAAGAAAAAAATATCTTGGACACTATGAGTAGCTTATGCACGAGTCCTGATGGATCCACAAAAACCACTATATCATGATAATTATTTCCAATGTAACATAGAAGGAATACAAGCCTAGATCCAGTTTAACTTGGTTTGTTTCACCTCAAGAAATTTCATTAGTCAAAGACAACTCGTTTCGTATATTAGTATTCTTTTGATAGATATAAGTAGCGACAAAAGTTTTCTTGTAATCATCTTCACATGTATAATTTATGCCGCGATGTCATTTAGGAATAAATCTGCATAATTGGTACGGTCAGAAACAATCTTCTGAGTCACTGCTCACAAGCTGTTTTATCTGAAATCAACCTCATAAGTTCAAGGGAGTGCTTATCATTGCACAGACAACCAAAATTCTTGTTTATTTCAGTCAATCTCCACCCATCAGACGGCCGGTTCTACCCCCGTCGCCGGCCCCAACCACTTCCCCGCTCCACGCCAATGGCAACCAGCAAGAAAATTGCTTCACCTCTGACGGACATCCCCGACCACCTCCTCGCAGAGATCTTCCTCCGGCTGCCTACCCCAGCCGATCTCGCCCGCGCCTCCACCGCCTGTGTCCCCTTCCGCCGGCTCGCCACCGAGGGCTCCTTCCTCCGAAGGTTCCTCAGCCTCCACTCCCCGTCCTTCCTCGCCTTCCTCAACGATGGCAGGTTCCAGCCCGCCCTCCCGCCTCACCCCTCGGCATACCTGCGCCACGTGTCGTCCCCTGGGTCGCCAGCGCTTTTGACGGCGCCGTCTGTTGCCGTCAGACGGAAAACAACGCCAACGGCTAAACTATGCCGACGGCTGTCCCACGGCCGTCGGCATACGCACCTATGCCGACGGCTACACTACGCCGACGGTCTGACACGTCTACGCTGACGTGATCTACACCGACGGGGCTATGCCGACGGCAGCCGTAGGCATAGATCTATGCCGATGGCAAAGGACCTATGCCGACGGCCCTGGGCCGTAGGCATAGCCCGCGAGTCCGGTAGTGTTGGGATGTTTGGTTTCCATGGTGAAGTTGCATCTCATCTCAGCTATACCATTGCATAGAACAAAGGTGCAACTCCTAGACAGTGGCAGATGGAGAAGACAATCGCACTAGATTCTGGGTACAAGTACTATATCAAAGCTGCAACTGAGAGGTATTTGCTATTGGTAAGGACACAACGCTCATCTGTACCTAACCCACTCTATGAATATCTCTCAATGGACATCAAGACCTTGCAGCTCCACAGTGTTTGTTTGAAACAATACCAGCCTACATTGCTCGGGACGCACATATATACCAACTTCCCACCATCGTTGTTGTCTTCACCGGCAATATGAAGTGGTAAACTTTCTATTGCATACTTATTGTCACACAACTTGTGTAATGCTTGATCGTTCGTTATCGCAATTGATAATTCTTGGTTACATGGTTGAGTAGTGTTTATTCTCATGTGCTTGTGAGAAAGCTAAGCCAGCTTTAGAACGTAACTGTTTTTCATTGTCTTGTTTGTTCCAATTGCCATTCACGAGAATGAGGTTGGTAAGAAACAATATCTTGCACACTATGAGTAGCTTATGCATGAGTCCTGATGGAACCACGAAAACCTAGACGAAGATAAATATTTCCGAGTAATTTTGATGATTAAGGTAATGTAGAAGGAATACAAATGTAGATCCAATTTAGCTTGAATTGTTTCACCTTGAGAAAAATCATTCAAAGTGCGCACAAGTCATTTTGTACACTTTTCTTGTGATAGCTATGGGAGGATGAAACGTTTTATTTTAGTCATCTACTCATCTTCATATGTATAGTTTATCTCATGATGTTATTTTGACATAAATCTGCATAGCTGGTACGGTCACAAACAATATCCGGAGTCGCTATAAATATCTAAATAATAAGAACAGCTTGTGCGCGCAAGCTGTTTTATCTGAAATCAACCTCATAACATTAAGATTGCTTATCTTATCATTGCACAGGCAACCGAACATTCTTGTCTATTACTGTCAATCTCGACCCCAGATCCTCATACCATGGCTGTACTCCTAATTTAGAAAAAAATCAGTTGAGATGATTGACTGAAACTTAAGGAGTTTTCAGGTGGCTGTACATTAGCAAATCCGTAAGATTAATTAGAGGCGGACAAAGTTCTTTATTTGTTTCCCTTTTGTCACTCATTTTTGTACTGGTGTGTTAGGTGGCACCTATTCTGTTTAATATAAGTTTTTTTATACTGCCGGTTGTGTATATGAATTGCAACACAAATGTACCAATTCTGTTTGACTGAATTTTTCACTCATTTTTCGTCATGTTCATACTAGTATGGCTGTGTTCCAACGTTGAGCGTTTGCATTCACATGTTTCAAATTCGGTTGAGAGCTTGAGATGAATATTACCAATGTGACAACACTATTCTACCTCTTCCCTGTGATACACTTATACTGTACTACCTAAGTGCCTACAGATAAATACTTTAAGCTTGTATAAGCTCTTCAATATGCTCAAATCGGCAGAAAATTTTCTGTGATGTCTGAGCTTTCTTTGTCTTGTTTGTCCAGATTCGATGGAGTCATTGTCAGATCAGATTTCTGACTTGAAAGTGATTGTGGTTCCGATAGCGTGGAGTTCTTGTTGCTGTGATCACCTTTCTGACAAGATGGCGTGTGACAATCTACAGAAGTTCTCTTGGGAGTGGTCATGTTTACATTGTTCTTCTTTTCATGCTACTTCTAGCTTCGGGTTCTGTAACATGGATGTGGCTGCTCTCCGCCTACAATGTGACAGTGAGTTTCAGTCAACCAACAACTGTGGGTAAAGCTAGCGGTTGTATATTTACAGGCCACATCTTTTTCTCAACTATTACTCTATTAGAGTTTGTTATTATCGCAAATTAAATCCGACAAATGGCAAAACTCTTGTACCAACATAACTGAAACATGACAACACCATAGTACAGGTCTGAAGCAAGGTAAAAGTACACAATGCTTGGGGGGTGGCCTTCGAATGCCTGACAGTGATTTGTTTCTTGGAAGATGCAGAAACAAACGGTATCAAGCCACTGCTAGTTCCTGGGCAATGCTATATATTAGTTGTGTTCTAGGTTTTTCCTTTCCTCTTTGTGTTCGTTCTTTTTTCCGCACACAATGCTCAAATAATTATCTGAATGCAAGCTTATCCACTGTCTCTGGCAAACAATGCACATTTCCTTTCCTGCTGAGCAAAAAGCAAATATATAGGCAGAGAAAAAAGTCTTATAATCTACATGGTTGAGGGCTTTACTAGCAACCACTGAATGATTTTCTGGTCTTGTGCGTCTACCACCTTGGCCTGGCTGCCATGCATGTCGGGCCTGCTGGTCGGACCATCTTCCTTGCTGGGGAGTTCTCCCCTGCTTCCATACATCAGTAATGTACACAAACGATATAAATGTGCAAACCAAAGGTGATCCACTGTGATTGTGGCTGCATCCTGTACATATTGAAAATCAACACTATCATCAGGAAGAAAAAATA
>NC_041393.1:713172832-713180116 GCF_002162155.2 Triticum dicoccoides
TTTTTGGAATGATCTCTGGTATGGTAATGCACCTTTCTTGCATTAGTTTACCTGCTCTCTTGCGTATATGGGTGATCCAGACATTACATTTCTGAAGCTTTTTGCAATGGGCCCACTACTGGAATCCGGTGGTACGCCGAATGCCACGGACACTCGGCAAAGGGCCGAAAACCGCAGGCTAAGCCTTTGCCGAGTGTCACCCTCGGCAAAAGCAACCCGGCGTACACCTCTTCGGCAAACAGGAGTTTGCCGAGAGCCAGAACACGGGCACACGGCAAAGACTTTGTCGAGAGTCGAAAAGTACCACTCGGCAAAATAAAGTAGCTAACGGATAGCAGACGGTGACGGCGGTTCCTGATACGTGGGCCCAGGGGGAGCAAGCCGAGGGCCATCTTTGTCGAGCGCCACGCTCGGCAAAGACAGCCAGTAGGTGGCTGACACGTGTCAGCTCCTGACACGTGGGACCAGGGGGAGCAGGCCGAGGGCCATCTTTGCCGAGCGCCACGCTCGGCAAAGACAGCCAGTAGGTGGCTGACACGTGTCAACTCCTGACACGTGGCACCAGGCGGAGCAGGCCGAGGGCCATCTTTGCCGAGAGCCACGCTCGACAAAGACAATCAATAGGTGGCTGACACGTGTCAGCTCCTGACACGTGGGACCACGGGGAGCAGGCCGAGGGCCATCTTTGCCGAGAGCCACGCTCGGCAAAGACAGCCAATAGGTGGCTGACACGTGTCAGCTCCTGACACGTGGGGCCAGGCCGACGGGCCGAGGGCCATCTTTGCCGAGCACCACTCTCGGCAAAGAGAGACAACTTTGCCGAGCGCCTCTGTCGGCAAACGCTATGTTTGCCTAGTGTGACTCCCGGCAAACTCAGCCAATAGGGGAGGGCCACGTCACTTCTCCTAAAAGCCGTGAAAATATTTTGCCGAGAGCCACCGTCGGCAATTGTTTTTCCTTTACCGAGAGCCCTCTCGGTAAAGTTGCCAGGAGGGCTACAGTTTATTATCCTTTACCGAGAGGCCTCTCGGTAAAGTTGCCAGGAGGGCTACAGGTTATTATCCTTTACCGAGAGACCTCTCGGTAAAGGGTGCGTTCTGGTCCAGGTTCACAGTCATTGCAGAGTGAAGCCCTCGACAATGGTGTGCCCAGGAGCCTTTTTTCCCTGTTTCTGTTTCTTTCCTGCAGCGAAACATATGCAGCAGCAGCATATAGTTCTATCACACATAGAACATGTCACATATAGGCATCATTGAACAAAAGAAGCAATGATTGATTCTGAAAAACATTCCACATAAAAGAAATAGTGCATCTAAGCAATAGAGCACAAGTTTACAAGTCTCAAGATGCAAGAGTTCTCAACATACAAGGAACAGTTTCAAACATAACATGAAGTTCACGCGATTTTGGAGATCGGAGTGATAACATCGACATTAGAAGGCATCACTAGTAGAAAAGGGGGTATTGGTCCAGGCCGGGTCAGCCCATTAGTCCCGGTTCAATCCAGAACCGGGACCAATGGGGGCATTGGACCCGGTTCGTGAGCCCCGGGGGCCGGCCGGGCCACGTGGGCCATTGGTCCCCGTTCGTCTGGACCTTTTGGTCCGGGTTGGTGGGACGAACCGGGACCAATGTGCCTTGGTCCTGGCGCACCACCATTGGTCCCGGTTGTTGGCGTGAACCGGGACCAAAGGCTTCCCTTTAGTCCCGGTTCAAGCCACGAACCGGGACCAATTAATTGCCTATATATACGCTCGCGAGCAGAGCACTCTCAGTGCTCTGTTTTTCGTGGCCGGCGAGGAGAGAGCTTTATGGTGCTCTAGCTCACCTCCTACGCACACGAGGTGTTCGATGGAATGCCCGAGCCACACTACTTAAGCTTTCTCCTCTCCAAGCTCGATCTCGAAGCTCCATTTTCCTCAATATTTGTCTAGGTTTAGCGGTCCGTCCCGTCCCGTCCCCGTCTTCACCGTCGTCGATCGCCCGCGCCGATCTTTTCGTCGGCACCACCGTGGTGAGCCTCTTGTTCTTACCTTCTTTCTGAAAGGAAAAAAATCTTACTTGTATGTTTATATATATAGATACTTGTATAGTTTTCTTACTTTTATTATTGCATCTTATATAGTGCAATGGTTTTGATATCCGCCCCCGTCGGCCCTCGTCCTGTCTATGATTCGGATGTGGTATATATTATCTTTTCATAACTATTGGTTCATCTATTGTTTATGACAATTATGCCGACCAACGTGACATAGATTTTATTTATCTAGGAGGTTGTTGAACCGGAAATTCCAACCGACCCTATTGTCGAGAGGTTAAATTTAGTTGAAGAAGAAAACAATTTCTTGAAGGAAAAAATAGAAAAATTGAGGAGGAGAAGATGATATTGGAGTTGCATGTTGCGGATGTCGTAGATGATCACAAGATCAAGATGGATGCAATGCGCTTGAAGATTAGAAAGATTAGAAAATATGCCATTCATACCGAGGCTTGGTATCATTATGCCGTTGGATCAGTTGTTACATTGGTTGCGATTATGATCGCATTTGTTTTCACATTGAAATGTTTTACAATGTTTCAATGTATGGTTTAATTAATTTAGATGCTCTGCAGAGCTTTATGTTGTTAGATGAGAACTATGTATGTACTTTGCTTTTAATGTGATGATGAACTTCTATTAATTTGGTCACTTAATTATCTATTCATGATGTTCTGTAATGATTTTTGACACACTTAATTATATATAATGGACGCAGATGAACCGGCAATGGATGTACGGTTCAAGACACACCTCCGAGTACATTAAGGGCGTGCATGAATTTCTCGAAGTGGCTGAGGCAAACAAGCAGAATGGTTTTATGTGTTGTCCATGCCCTATATGTGGGAATACGAAGTCTTCTCTAACCGGAAAATCCTTCACATCCACCTGCTTTACAAGGGTTTCATGCCACACTATAATGTTTGGACGAGGCACGGAGAAATAGGGGTTGTGATGGAAGACGGCGAAGAAGAAAAGTACGATGACAACTATGTGCCTCCTGAATACGGTGATGCTACTGAAGATCAAGAGGAACCAGACGATGTGCACGATCATGCTGCAATAGGCGAAGTTGCTAAAGATCAAGAGGAACCAGATGATGTGCCCGATGATGATGATCTCCGCCGGGTCATTGTCGATGCAAGGACGCAATGTGAAAGTCAAAAGGAGAAGCTGAAGTTCGATCGCATGTTAGAGGACCACAAAAAAGGGTTGTACCCCAATTGCAAAGATGGCAACACAAAGCTCGGTACCGTACTGGAATTGCTGCAGTGGAAGGCAGAGAATGATGTGCCTGACAAAGGATTTGAGAAGCTACTAAAAATATTGAAGAAGAAGCTTCCAAAGGATAACGAATTGCCCGACAGTACATACGCAGCAAAGAAGGTCGTATGCCCTCTAGGATTGGAGGTGCAGAAGATACATGCATGCCCTAATGACTGCATCCTCTACCACGGTGCGTACAAGGATCTGAATGCATGCCCAGTATGCGGTGCATTACAGTATAAGATCAGACGAGATGACCTTGGTGATGTTGACGGCGAGCCCCCTAGGAAGAGGGTTCCTGCGAAGGTGATGTGGTATGCTCCTATAATACCATGGTTGAAACGTCTCTTCAGAAACGGAGAGCATGCCAAGTTGATGCGATGGCACAGTGAGGACCGTAAGAAACGGGAAGTTGAGAGCACCCGCTGACGGGTCGCAGTGGAGAAAAATCGAGAGAAAGTACTGGGATGAGTTTGCAAGTGACCCAAGGAACGTATGGTTTGCTTTAAGTGCGGATGGCATTAATCCTTTCGGGGAGCAGAGCGGCAATCACAGCACCTGGCCCGTGACTCTATGTATGTATAACCTTCCTCCTTGGATATGCATGAAGCGGAAGTTCATTATGATGTCAGTTCTCATCCAAGGCCCTAAGCAACCCGACAACGACATTGATGTGTACCTAAGGCCATTAGTTGAAGAACTTTGACAACTGTGGAATGGAAACGGTGTACGTACGTGGGATGAGCACAAACAGGAGGAATTTCACCTAAAGGCATTGTTGTTCGTGACCATCAACGATTGGCCCACTCTCAGTATCCTTTCAGGACAGACAAACAAGGTATACCACGCATGCACGCACTATTTACTTGACACCGATAGTATATACCTGGGAAGCTGCAGGAAGAATGTGTACCTGGGCCATCGTCGATTTCTTCCGACCAACCATCAATGTCGAAAGAAAGGCAAGCATTTCAAAGGCGAGGAAGATCATCGGAGGAAGCCCGCCATGCGTACCGGTGATCACGTACTTGCTATGGTCAATGATTTACACCTAATCTTTGGAAATGGTCCCGGCGGACTAGCTGTTCCGAGTGACGTTGGGGGACACGCACCCATGTGGAAGAAGAAATCTAAATTTTGGGACCTACCCTACTGGAAAGACCTAGAGGTCCGCTCTTCGATCGACGTATGCACATGAAGAAGAACCTTTGCGTGAACCTGCTAGGCTTCTTGGGCGTGTATGGGAAGACAAAAGATACAGCTAAGGCACGGGAGGACCTGCAACGTTTGCACGAAAAAGACGGCCTGCCTCCAAAGCAGTATGAAGGTCCTGCCAGCTATGCTCTTACCAAAGAAGAGAAGGAAATCTTCTTTGAATGCCTGCTTAGTATGAAGGTCCCGACTGGCTTCACGTTGAATATAAAAGGAATAATAAATATGTCAGAGAAAAAGTTTCAGAACCTAAAGTCTCATGACTGCCACATGATTATGATGCAACTGCTTTCGGTTGCATTGAGGGGGCTTCTACCGGAAAACGTCCGATTAGCCATTGTGAAGCTATGTGCATTCCTCAATGCAATCTCTCAGAAGGTGATCCGTCCAGAAATCATACCAAGGTCAAGGAGTGATGTGGTGTAATGTCTTGTCAGTTTCGAGCTGGTGTTCCCACCATCCTTCTTCAATATCATGACGCACGTCCTAGTTCATCTAGTTGACGAGATTGTCATTCTGGGCCCCGTATTTCTACACAATATGTACCCCTTTGAGAGGTTCATGGGAGTCCTAAAGAAATATGTCCGTAACCATGCTAGGCCAGAAGGAAGCATCTCCATGGGCCATCAAACAGAGGATGTCATCGGGTTTTGTGTTGACTTCATTCCTGGCCTTAAGAAGATAGGTCTCCCTCAATCGCGGTATGAGGGGGGACTGAATGGAAAAGGCACGCTTGGAAGGGACTCAATAATATGCAGGGACGGATATTCTTGGTCTCAAGCATTCTACACAGTTCTACAGAACTCTACCTTGGTGACCCCGTATGTCGATGAACACAAGAACAGTCTGCGCTCCAAACACCCGGAGCAGTGCGACGACTGGATTACATGTGAATACATCAGGACTTTCAGCAGTTGGTTGGAAGCACGTCTCAGAGGTGACAACACTGTTTGTGATGAGCTGTACTTGTTGTCCAGGGGACCATCTTCGACTGTTACGATTTGGAAAGGATACGAGATAAATGGGAATACATCTTACACGATTAACAAAGATCAAAAGAGCACCAACCAAAACAGCGGTGTCCGCTTTGATGCAACAACCGAGAGGGGAAAGGACACATATTATGGTTACATAGTGGACATATGGGAACTTGACTATGGACATGATTTTAAGGTCCCTTCGTTTAAGTGCAAATGGGTCAATCTGTCAGGAGGCGGGGTACAGGTAGACCCACAGTATGGAATGACAACAGTGGATCTGAAAAATCTTGGGTACACTAACGAACCGTTCGTCCTAGCCAATGATGTGGCACAGGTTATCTATGATAAGGAAGCTAATACATCATACGATGAGCCAAAGCGCCACATAGTTCTTTCAGGAAAAAGGGACATCGTGGGAGTGGAGGGAAAGACAGACATGTCTGAAGATTATGAGAAGTTTAATGAAATTCCTCCCTTCAAAGTCAAGGCTGACCCCAGCATCCTAATAAGCAATGAAGATTATCCATGGTTACGGCGCAATAAGCAAATGACACAAGCGAAGAAAAAGTGAAGACTTTCTCCTGCAACTATTATGATGATACCATGCCAACTTTGTAACACACGAGTATGATACCATTGTCCGTTTTGTACATGCACATGCTAGGTGGGTGAATTTATGATACCATGCAAACTTTCAACTTTTTCATAGTTCATTTGAAATGCTTTAATGTCTTATGGTTCGGCCCTCGTAATAATTAAAAATAGCAACAATAAGTATTTTGTTGTAAGTAGAAACAAAATAAAATAAATAAAGCAAGAAAGAAAACAAAAAAGTGTTTTCAAATTTGAAAACTAATGGCACTAACAGAAAGTTTATAATTTTTCTAAAACTAAAAGCAAAAAGAATTAAAAAATAAAGCAAAAAAACAAAAGAAAATAAATGATGCAGAAAACAAAACAAAAAAACTGGAAAATAATTAAAAATAGCAACAATAAGTATTTTGTTGTAAGTAGAAACAAAATAAAATAAATAAAGCAAGAAAGAAAACAAAAAAACAAAAAAATGCCTCCTACTGGGCCCCCACGGCCTGAATACGACTAGAAACCCTACCATGGGCCAGGATTCAGGCCTGCAGTAGCCCCAGAAGGCCCATCAGGCAAAGCAGTAGCAAATAGGCCCGCAAGCCTACGGTGGAGAGGAGCTCGAGAGGGGTGCGGCAGTGGGGCTTATAAACCAATGCGCGCCCCTCTCAACTAGCGAGGTGGGACTAAACTTTGGCCCCGACGCGGGCAGCACAGGGACCTTTGGTCCCGGTTGGTGGAACCAACCGGGACTGAAGGGGGGCATTAGTCCCGGTTGGTGCCACCAACCCGGACCAAAGGCCGCCGCTTCCCGCCCTTTGGGCTGCTGAAAATAGGCCTTTGGTCCCGATTGGTGGCACCAACCAGGACTAAAGGGGGCATTAGTCCCGGTTGGTTTCACGAACCGGGACCAATGCTCTTGCTATATATACAGCACTTAGGAAAATTTGATGAACACATCGCCAGTTGCCATCGACGCCGCCAGGCTGCCCAGATCGACGTCGTCCGCTGCCCCCCGACGCCGCCCGCCGCCCAGACGTCGTCCACGCGCCGCCCCAACGCCGTCCGCGCGCCGCCCCGACACCGTCCGCGTGCCCCCGTCGTCGCCCCTGCCCCGTCGCCGCCAGGCGCTCCCCGACGCCGCCCGCCCCCCGCCGACCGCCCCCGCCGACGCCGCCCGCACGCTCCCGTCGTTGCCGTCACCGT